>NC_056735.1:596487198-596677198 GCF_019279795.1 Protopterus annectens | reverse complement strand
ATTCTAATTTTTGCATTAAGTGCTGCATTCCAGTCCCCAGATAAACAATAGATTCATAGTCTTCTTTACACATCTGTAATTTAAATTTAATAACTGAAAGGGGAAATTATTCAAACAGTACGAAGAAAGGAGTTTAGTATTACCATGCTCAGAACTGGTAGAGGCAATGGATCTTCACTATCTTCTCTAGTAACTTCTCCTGACTAGCCAGATAGTTTATGAAGAAATATGACTATTCCACAACCATCTTGTTTACTAGCAGCCAAATAGCCAAAACGGTTTGCATCACTGGCAGTAATTTGCACTTCTTTAGTAAACCATATGCTCACTGGCAACTCTCTAAGCAAACACTTTAACTGAAGTTTCAAGTTCTTATCATCTATTTAAAACCTATCTGCTGAACACAGGGGACATGTTATCAGGATCCATTTTCTTGGTCCCATAGTTTTACTCCTTTTCTGTCACCCATGGAATACAGGCTGCCCCTACTCATGATTGATGACTTCTTCATGAAAAATGTTGCTTATCAGGATGATCACAAAATATACCTCATCAAGGTAGTGTGGTTCCATAGTTCTACCTCTTCCCTGTTGCAGAACATATTAAGCCCTGGCAGCACAAGTCAATGCAGTGAATTACATCAATAATCATGTTGTGGCAGCTTGGCCCCACTGGTGGAGGATTTAATCCTTGACTCAACAATCCAACAGACTATGTGACTATCTTGTTTGCCTCTGCATACCTATCCCATCTTACAGAGCTGCAGTTACATTCCACTGTGTCCACTTATCCACGCCCATGGATCTACCTTATCTCATAGTGCTGCAATCATCTATCAATGTGCCCTTCCTTCCACCTGTACAAATGGTAATGACTGTGTGCAGCCCACTCCCTTAACCTGTGTGACTACTGTATGATGATATCCTATGCACAGCTACGGTTATGCATGGACTATTCTACATAGACTAGATGTGATAATGCATAGATCATTTTACTATGTGTTGTCTGTGTCTTGAGGTATAATTGTGGACTAGACACTGCCTCTTAGCCAGTGCTGCCAAGTATTTCTCCTATTTCTGCCTTGTCTGTGGTACTGTTGCTGTTTCCCCTCAACTGACTCAACATCCTGCCCTTCTGCTGCTGGTACAACTGCTATTCAAGACTACCAAGATTTTCATCTGTTGCTCCAATTGTTTACCCAATTATATGTTATGCAGCAGCGCACCATCAACAATTGCCTTGCTGCATATTTCAGAACTGCATGTCAGAGCCCTTCCTGATGAGTCAGGGCACCAGAAACAACCCTGGAGTAGAACAAATCCTGCTTGAATATATTACATGTTTCAGCATGTGTTGCATTGCATTATAGGCCATTTTCTGTATGGTCTAGGAGTTGCAGATGTGGGTCAATAATCAGGGCTGTAGGACATATTGACATCAAGTATAACACACAACAAATAGCATATGATATGTGTACTGCTCACTACATGCATGGTGCTGGTGTGTATGGACCCATCTGTCTCTAGCCTGTGTGTTCACCTGCCAACTAGATGACACTGTGGGAAATCCCTCACCAGAACCTTTGGCAAAGGCTGAACAGGAGACACAGGTAATGAGAACTGTTGGATTGTGTACTGACACGTTATAAATGATGCCATGCACATTCAGGATCACCTGGAAGTTAAAGGTGTGGAAGCCTTTTTTGTTGATGAATCACAATCCATTTTGACCAGGTGGACCAATGACAGCTATATGTATGTGATCAGTTTCTCTTGTGAAATGTCACATGGTGGTGGTTCTTTCCTCTACAGTTCTGGGAAACCAAATGTGTTCCACATGTTGCAGCATAATATCAAGGAAATGGTTCAGAATTCATGAAATTACAGCTGCAGCATTTCTAACATGACTTCAGTAGATCACTGAAATGTTCCTGTAACTAGGATGTCTAAAGTTACACATAGCTCAGTATCAACAGGAAAGGATATACCACTCATGGCGGGCAACACATTTCAACAACATCTGGTACAGTCTCCTTGTCTGCACAGAAATGCTCCACAGTGGTGGACATTCAGCCTGTCATGTGATTTCCATACCTCATCTATTGAAGCAGATGACTGTGACATGCAACAATAGGGGGCATGGCTCTGAGGGTGACCATTAACACATCCTGCTGAGCTACAGCAGCAAACAATGTTCACCTTACATACACCATGATTCTCTGTTTAAGAAATGTGGATGCATAGCCATGCACCATGCCTCTTTGATACATTTCTACATTGCTCCCACCATTTTAAGTTTTGTCATTTGCCTACAGTGTGTGGTTCATTTACATTTACATCTAGTTCCTTTTTTCATTGTCATTAAGCACTCATTTACATGCACTACAAAACATAATTACTTTGACTCTTGCTCAGTCATACTGTGTCTGAATCGCTGATTTGAGTTGCAAAATGAGTAAAAAGCATAAGTATACCAACCTAGATATAATTTCCCTTGGAACTGTTAGAAGGAATAAATTTAGAATTGAACCAGTTCAAAGGCTGGTGCATAAAACTTCTGAGCATGCCATTAGTCCCTGTGACAAGCCTGCTGAATAGTAATGATTGCTTATTAGGTCTAGTTTCAGTTTACATCGTCTGAACATCAATCCTCAGATTAAAGTACTGCTGAACTAATGTGCAAATCATTCCGGTAAGTAATGTATTTGTGCCAGCTTAGCATTGTTTTTATAACTGGTATTCTATAAATACTGCAATGAAAAGCATTTTGTTTAATGATATATTTTTCACATGTATGGGACACTAGAAAGCCAGCAGGAAAACTCTTAAAAGAGAATCTGCAATTTGTAATGTTCCTCTAAGTACTGTGATACTGCACCATGGGGTCCATTTGCAATAGAAATTATACTGCAAATGTGTTTTAGCAATTGTATATGAAATGCAAGCAGAATATTAATGCACCATGGCATCTTTAAGCAAACAGAATATTAATGCACCATGGCATCTTTAAGGATCTGCACACAACAATTAAAATTACTACTTAACATTTCATGTAGGGCAGTCTTATAGTCAGCATGCAAGTATCACATCATGAAAGCTATCCTGACACTGCAATCTAGCAGACAGTGTTGGCGTTGTAGACATTAGTTCATAAAACTTTACACTATATGAAGTGGGGATGAGACAGGCAAATATTAATACATAAAGCAATGTTAGAAATAAAGGAGAGTGTAGTTTCCAAGGTGTGCATCAGCCTAGGCTCAAACTGCTCTAGACCTTCAAAATACAGAGTTGCAAAGTATTGCACAAAGAGGCCTCATTTCTGTCTGGAAAATTTAGTCTATTTTAAATGTATTACCCATTCCTGTGCAGCATGCAAAGTAACCATTATAAATGGAAAGTTAATCCCTGGGAATAAATGCATACATAAGAGGAAAGCGAAGTCAGCAAACTCATTCAGCTTAGCAGTTAATCACTGGCCTACTTAATATTCTTAAGCACAGTGCATATGCTAAGAATGTGCATCTTATGGAGCTGACTGAAACACCAAAAGTAAATGATCACAGCAGTGAATTTTATTTGGAAGGTTTTAAATCAGCAGTGCTACGTGCCCTGTGTCACCTGCTAATAGGTCATGGCACACCTAAAAGCACATGCTGATATTCAAGTGTCCCCTTTTTTCATGTCTGTTACATGTGTGATTACTTCAGATTGTGCAAAGTAATTCACAGAAAACAGAATTATTTTACCGATTTTCGTTTATGGTTTATTCCAAGCATACACACTGCACCATGGTCACAAGCTCAGTAACCTGCTGCATACTAGGAAAAAACTGAGGTTAGAAAGGATGCTGCTTTGCTGAAACAAGACAAAGGACAGATTGCATGTTATGCATCCACTTTGGAAATAAACAGAAGAAAAAATTTGTGGAGCTGCTAATTTACAATCTTGATAACTTCAGTTTTATTTTGGCTATCTAAACATACAATTATATGAGCATGGCTAGAGTATGCAAGAAAATCTATTTAGCAAGGTTCCCTCATCCCCACAAATGCGGCACATATCAGTGACGTCTTAAGCTTTCTGCCAGTTGAAAGGAAAGGAAAAATTCTGGCAGTATCACAGTATAAGGGAGACTTCATTAGCATACAGCCTTCTACATGTTGTGTACACAGGCTATTATTTTTTTTAATTTTCATGCTGCATATACAAGGACTTTATGCAAATGCATCATTAAATAAAATTTCTCTTTTCAGCAGCACTGACTTGTTCAAGCAAGTATGAAGTTGGGAATTCCTGCTAGACCTTACAGTTGGATATAGTTAATTATTTGTAGTTACTGAGTTTATGCTAATGCATGAAGTTCTAATCTGACTATATTTAATGTTTGTGATGCTGCAGCCTTCTCATGAGAGGAATAGTTTGGGCTTGATATGCATATTACTGGTCAGTGTAGTTGGCAGCATGTACACTTCCAGTATCCTAAGTATTTTGAAAGTAAATTAGACATCTGTTTAGCAAACTAACTTAGTAGCTCAGAGCTTCTAAATATAATTTATGGGTTTCCATTAGTTCCTTTAATCATGCATGCATATGTTAATTATGTTAATTCTGCTTTGACCACTATAGCTCCACTAATTCTTCTACATGTTCTATCCAGGTCTTTTAATTCTTCTTGTACCTTGCATCTGTGAGATATACACTTTAACCATTAAGACATATCCCAACCACTGATACGGGGTCACCCATTTCTGAAAACATATGAGTGTTAAATAATGCTTGACTGTCCTGTTGGATACAAAAAAAAACATCTCCAGATATTTAGCCAGTTGTTTAGTTGTAGTTAACACATCCCATGCTTTACTTTGATAGAATAAATGAGTGTACATAAACATTGGAAGATCTAATTTTTTTTACTGCTTTGTTCTGAATTAAAATTAGAATATTTTATAATTCAATGCGAGTTATATTACACTAAATAATAATCTGGCTTATGCTCCATCAGGATACAGAAGGTTAAATCTTTGCATGCTAATTGGGGAATGTTCTTACCTAATGCCAGTACTGTATTTTTGTTATATCCATCCTTCGAATGAGACATTAAACTGAGTCCTCATTTGCTTGAGTTGGTGGTGGCTCATGCAGATGTAAAAGATCCCACGGCACCTACTGAAAAGGATAAGGGATACCTTACCCGAATTTCCTATAGTAACATAAACACCACCTTGGGTCTCCCCTGAAAAGAGGCTACTAGCCTAGCAGGACTAACCTGGTCAACAAAGGATAAATGAATAAATAAAAAAATTTCTAGTTTGTGCATGGTTAATTGTAGTGTATGGATATTGCCAACATGAAGTGTGTGATAACTTGCCTCCTTAATCTGCAAAACCATGTATAATGGGGTAGAACAGCATACTGAGTTCTAGCATATTAAACTTTGGCTTTCTTTGTGAACCCATGATTACATGAACTGCTGTTGACTGTGATGTGTTGACTAGCCTGAATTGCGTGCTACAAATAGTATGAGCAATAGTTTGGCTGGATTCTTCAAGTGGACATTATTAGTGCCAGGTATTCATGAGACTGATGTTGATTTGAGCAGACTACTGTTGGACTTGCTAATGTAGTGTAGCACCAAAATTTGTAAGATATTTCATTCTTTATTTTAATTTGTTAACCAAGATAGTAAAGTGGTTTGGAGATTCTTTTCAGTTGCATCTTTGGCCCAAGGGCAAAGGCAAATACAATTCTAACGTGTCTCAAAATGACATTACGATTGATAAATAATTACTTACAGTGAACATTAAATAAATATTGATATAATATTTACGAGCTTCATTAATCATTGTAGTAAAAATGATAAGGTTGATGCCAGGAAACAGTATTTTCAGCAAGAAGAAGAAAAAGTATACATAGGATGACATTGTAGATGTTACTGATTCAAGCACAGTGGACATGGTGTGCACATGTTTGGAAGAACAGAGCTGAGTTTGCTTAAAGGTAGTGAGCAAGAAAAGGCAACAAGGAAGCATGAGTAATCCATGGTAACAGATGAGTATTATTAGTAGATGATGTGCTAGTATTGAATAAATAGGCTTGTCAACCTTTATCAATAAAGAATGAGCATTTAGCTTGTTTTTGAAGGTAGATTTTAAGTTGCTTCTGAAAATGGGGAAGGGATGATATTTGTCTAAGACTGACTGGGAGAGAGTTCCAGGAATGAAGGGCAATTTTGAAATGGAGTTTTGAATTCTGGTGTTCTTCCTGTTTCCCTTTGCATTTAAGCATCATCATTGTTCAACACTACTGATGGTACCAATGAGATAAAACTGGTCTGCTGTTTTGTTTCTTTCTTCAGCAGCACTGAACAGTGGTCTTTTGAAGTTTGTTATGCCTGTTTGATGCTTGCTGTCCTAAATGTAACCATTGGATATAAGTTTTAATGCATTTTGTGCTCTGCTGAGATTAAAACTGGGAAGTTTAAAAAAAAGCTTCTGGATATATTGTTTCATGCTAAATTAACTGTACTCTGTAGACCGTTTACATTTATTGGAAATTTAAAAGGAAGCTTCAGAATACATTATTTTATACTGAATTAATTGCTTGAAAACAGTAAGTACTCAGAAGACTGTTTACATTTACTGGGAAGTTTAAAAGGAAGTTTCTGGCTACATTTTTTGCATGCAGATTTTCTGTTTGATAACAGCATTTTGAAACTATTTATAATGGGAATGGACTCTCTTTGCATTATGCTGCACTACAACTGACTTTAGAGATATTTATACTAGTGCTGGATACATCTTTTTATTGTTGATGTTTTAAACATGTATGTGTGTGTATATATATATATACATATATATATATATATATATATATATATATATATATATATATATATATATATATATATATATATATATATATATATATATATATATATATATATTTATAAATACTTGAATGATTAAAACATCACAAATGTCCAATTTTATTAACAACAAAATCAACTTAAAACTGCAACTGGTAAGAGCTTTCATTCCATGCATAGAAGTTCAGCAGACTAAGTTGCTAACAAATTAAGAGGCAAAGAAATACATGTTTGGAGTCATGTGACTTTCTGCTGTTAATGAGTGAACTCTTATTTTCAAAACAATTTTATAGTTCTCCCTGCCATTCATTCCAGGAGAACTACAACCATTTAATCTTAATTGCCAACAATGTTCTTTCCAGTCTAACTCATCTTTGGCTTCCAGTCTAACATTATAATTCATCACCTGATCTATCACTGAAAATGTAAAGTACACTTTATCCATTTCATTACTGTGCTTCTGCCTCAGAGTTAGACTGGAAAGAATATCAAGTTCTATGTATGGAATTAAGGCATTTACCAGATGCAGTTTAAAGTTGATTTTGTTGTTAATAAATTTGAATGTTTGTGACATTTTAACCATTCATGTATTTTATATGTTCTTATTTTACAGTTTTATTTAGTGGTTCAAGTTTATCATGGCTTTTGAATTAAAAGAAAAAAAAAAAAAAAAAATATATATATATATATATACACAGACACACACACACACACACACACACACACATTGTGTGTGTGTGTGTGTGTGTGTGTGTGTGTGTGTCTCTCTCTCTCTCTCTCTCGCTCTCTCTCTCTCTATATATATATATATATATATGTAAGTATACACACCTAATAACATCTTGGAGATTGAATACCTAAAAGAAAACTGAAAATGGCACATACATTGTGTCATATGTTTTCATGTCAAACTTCCTAATAAATAGATGCTGTTGTACAACCTTATACCAAAAACCTTGTAAACGTAACTACTTTAGAATTACGTGCACTACAAGTAGAGCACTACAATAATGTTTGAGAGAAAATGCTTTTCCATGCTTATGATGAATGATCTTGTGTACCCTTAATTGCTGCTGTGGTTGTCCAAAATGGATGTTGCGGGTTACCAGAGGGCAAACATCTCACTTTGTATCTTTACATTATTGTTGATACTGTTTTCTGAGAAGAGATAAGGATGAAACAATTCTTAAAGTTGCCCTGCTGACTTTTTGTTTTTCTGAAATGGGTAGGATGCATGAAAATCCAAAATTATTTTCTCCTTATTCTGGTTTAAGCTTCTTACTGCTATGTACACAGACTCAGAAATGGCTCATTTAACTGTGTTCATGGTGTCTGGCATGTACAACATTGGCGTGAGGGTCTTTAAAGTTTACTCATGCCCTGCTACTTGCTCTTTTCTGGCATGTCAATCAGTACAGTGTCTTGAAATGGTGGAGGCTCCTGACAGTTAGCCTTCTGTGACAGAAGATCTGTATGACCATTATGTTGTCTTTCTCTAGTACTGCCTAATGCCTAGCTCCTACAGGTCCAAAACTAATAATAGCTAGATATGGTAATCAGTGCTACAGGAGTAGTACAAGGTCTAAGCCATTTAAAGTATTAACATTCATAGGTGCTACTAGGTAAACCAGCTGTTAATTAAAAATCATCCCCTTACTGGCAATTTTCGTTTTTTTGAGGAACTGTTTATATTAAAACTCAACCGTTTGGCTTTTTTTTTTTAATTTAGATGCTGACACACATACAAACACAAGATATACACACACATACACACACACACACACACACACACACACACACACACACACACACACACACACACACACACACACACACACACACATATGCACTGAGGTTATACACTAGTATGGTACCTCTGATCTACTTTTTGAGGAGACCAACACAATCATTATGCTATCCATCTTCACTTGCTCTGTGGCCTCAATGTACCATTTCCCCAGCTTCCAACTGGGCTGCCACGTGATACTCTCTTCCTCATCTCACCATTGCAATAAAAGTTCTTGTTAGTCTTCCCTGATAGCTTCCAAGTCATGATTTCCATTACACACATACACGCACACACACACACACACACACACACACACACACACACACACACACACACACACACACACACACACACACACACACACACACACACACACACACACACACACACACACACACACACACACGCACACACGCACACACACACACATGCCATAACACATGAGGGGAGGTATATCAGACAAAAAGATACACAGCTAAGGGAATAAAAAGGCCATGAGGTCTGTGGCCAAGTGCCCTTACCTGCTGTCCATGTACAATATGTCTGCTAAACAATCCCAGAGTGCCTTGTTTGCTTATAAAATGTTTTTTTTTTTTTTATTTGTAAAGTCACTACAAGTGTCATGTACATATGCTGTTTTTTTGCACTTATTCATAGGAAAATAGTTGTTCCATCTAATTGAGGACTATATTGTACAAGTGAGACATAAAGAAATAACAATGCATGTGCATGTATGTGTGTATGTGTGTACGGAGGCATATTCAACATCCAAGTTACTGAATATTTAAGAAAATATTTCAGCAATTTGAAATTCCTGTCAACAAAGTTGTTTACTGGGTTTTGTCTTTCTGGGTAATACTTAATTATCTCACAAATTTTATTTGCTTTATCCTGTCCCAAAGAGTGGGTCTCATCAACCCCTAGATTATTCAACTTGCAGACATCAAAAGTCAGGACAAAGGCCTATGAAGAATAGGAACATCTGGGCAAAAATGTGGACACCAATTAGCATACAATTTATATACATAATAGTGTAACTTTGCCCACTGTTAAGATATCACCACTCAGAAACACATACGTTTATAAAAACAGAAGAAGCTGAGAAAAGAGAAAAGATGGTCATATCAGAAGCCCAGAACAACTTTTTGAGCACAAACAGAAATTATAATGGCACATTTTTAATGGGAAACAGAGACTGACAAGTTTAACATCATCAAATGTAAAGAGCTGAGTTGAAACCTCATCCAAAAAGGTGACATCAACTGTGACCTCCTCATTTTCTCTACACTGCCTACTGGTTCCTCATTCAAGCTAAATTTGCAGCACATTCCCATGACACAGAATAAAGTGCTCAACTAGAAGGACCTTTTGCATGAAAGTTGTGTTGTGTTTGCATCTATATGTAACTGCTATTATGTATACATTCCGCAAAACACAAATCCTGTTTATTATACTGTACAATATCTGCATCAGATTTCCATTTTAGTCCCTACAGGAATGTGAAATTTTTTCTTTACCCTGGACAGTTGGCTGTGGTACAATTACTCCAAAGCTAACATAAAGTTGAAATTAGATTTTGCATAACTCATTCCCTCCAGTATAGCTCTTTTGAGTGTGTACTTTTATCTCCCAGTGGGTGTGGCTTGAGCCTTTAAAAATAAAGTTATCATTTTACAGTTCTAACAAATACTCATTGACAGAGGTCAAATATCAATACAGTTGTGTTTGCCATCATGTATGCTTCAAGATAAAAAATATTCTGATACCATGTAAGTAACATGGTTTTAGAATTATTAATGCAAATACGAACAAGCAATATTTCATAGGTTCATAGGTTCATAGGTAGGTACTAGGCTATCTGCCTGAGGGCATTTATAAGCCTAGCCAGAGTGTGTCGGCTTTCGCCACCCCATTGATTAATTAACTGATCCTCTGTCAAGCAGAGCCAATGAAGTGATCCCAGGGGTGTATTTTCTGTTACCCATCCACTCGTCAAGGTTTCTATTGAAGAGTATTAGTGAGGGGCTCATTTGACACCTAGAGGAGCAGTAGGAGGTAACTGCAGAAACACCTGGAGGAGTACTCGACTGTAATGAGATAATTAGGAAAACAGACATAAGTACTTGTCTAGTGTGGCATGATTTATACAGCTGACAGAAAAAAATGGAAACCTTGAAAGGAGATGAAAAGAGACAGAGAACGTGTGCGGTTTGGTGTCACACATCTAAAGTCCTAAATTCTTGATCACAAACACTGCAATCACAGGCGCAGTTATTTTTTAATTATTTTACTTATGACAAAGTGGATTTGAAATTTAGATACCATCGATAATCTTCTAATCCTTCCTGCCTGAACTTGTTTGGCCATGATGGCTGTAGTGTGGGGTGAAATGTCCAGTGTTGCTATTGTGCTGGACTTTATGCAAACTGAAACCACAGTTCTGTTTTGATTATCCCTCCCATAAGCCAGTCATAGAATGATCCTTCTCGTCTGATGCCTGAAACTGTGCAATTTGTATGCACTTAATAATTTAGTACAAATTATGTTTTTCTTGATGGTAGTTACCTGGCTGGTTATTCAGACAGCCACAGACTTACAGTTGCACATTATTAATTAACTCTTCTCATTCTTTGTGTGTGGCACTACACCACGATCACATAGGTGTCATAGTTACGGAAGTCACATTTGCAAAAGCAAAGCAAATGGAAGGAAGTTGTGTTGTTTACTTCCTGGGTTCATACTGAGCTTACTCAATGTCATCTCATCTGGCAAGGCACACCAGCATTGCATGATGGTGCCAGTGGGGCATGTAGGAAGTACAAATAAAAACTGAAATAATTTAGAAATTAAAGGGTCCAAGCAGAAATTTGTGGCCCCCTAAAGTCTCAAAGTGGAGTTTTCTACCAAATGTGGGGCAGTTGAGAGGTATGCCCTAGATGTGCGGCAAAATCTATGTGCATCCTTACATATCAGGTGATTTACAAGTGCTTGAGTCCCAAGTGCCAAAGACTACTGTCTCAAAGCTAGAGACACAAGTGGCGTGTAGCTCAAAGTAGTTTGCTATTCATGCTCAAACTCAAATTTGAGTTCAGGCAAGCATCTACTGCAGCTTACCAGAACACATTACTCGAGTTTGAGCAAGGTAAGTGCAGCAGCCATGGTGAGGGAGTGGGAGAGGGTGAGAGTGTAGAACATTTAGAATTAGAAAGCAGACAGGGAGACTTTTAGGTTTAGAGAATGGTGGGGGTTCAGTTTTAGGGAGTGCGAAAAGAATTTTAGGATTGGGGAGTGAGAAGGGAGTCTTAGCTTTAGGGAGTGGGAAAATGGTGATAGGTTTAATGAGAGGGAAGGGAGTCTTATAGTTAGGGAATAAGAATGGAGTCAGGGTTAGGGACTGGGAGGGAGATTTCAGGTTTAGTAAGAGGGAAGGGAGTCTTATAGTTAGGGAATGAGAATGGAGTCAGGGTTCGGGACTGGGAGGGAGATTTCAGGTTTAGTGAGAGGGAAGGGAGTCTTATAGTTAGGGAATGAGAATGGAGTCAGGGTTCGGGACTGGGAGGGAGATTTCAGGTTTAGTGAGAGGGAAGGGACTTATAGAGTTAGAGTTAGGATTCTGATAAGGTCATACAGTTTTATAGGATAGACTGTTGGAAGGGCTAAGTAGTTACAGGAGACTGAATTAGTGAGAGTTAGAGCACATGAATTTTCAATTAAGTGGTGGTGAACATGTGTGCATGATAAAATAGTATGAGAGCACTTGTAGGTGACCCCTCATTATCTATCCATCCATTTAAATGTACTGAGCTTTGTAGTCATGCGTGCATCTTTAAAAAATTATATTTAAAAGGTTCTGGCATGGAACATAAATAAACAAGATAGTATTTGTGTTTTTGGGAGGTTGGGACAGATTTTATTTTAAACTGTCCATTTAAGATTCTAATATACATACTTATATCTAGACTGGAAACAGCTTTCAGAATACAAGTTTAAGAAGTTTGTTTCTGTCTTTGTCAAAATAACTCTTTTAGATGTTTTTCCTCTGACTTCAAGAGTGTATTAGGTTTATATGCTCATAGGTATATACTAGGCTACAACCACATATATAAACATATCTCTTTATAAGCCTAGCCATGCAACCCAAATGCATCCCATGGTCTATTTTGTCTTACATATTGTTTTATGGCATGTATGCTAGTTAGAGCATGATTCAACTGTTGCCTCAGTCCATCAAAGACATTGCTGTCATACCAGGGGTAAATTTCCTGTTTCCCATCCACTGGTCCAGGTTAAGTCTGAATAGGATTAACGAAGATCTCATCTTCATATGGATGGGAACCCTATTTCATATGGATGGGAAACCTATTTCAGAGAATGGGAATTCTCTGCGATACATACCTCTCCCTCCAATGAGATACATACCTGTCCCTCCAACATGTCCTATTTAATTTACATGCAAAGTTTATATCTTTGGATCTAATACTTTTGATGCTGTTCATTTTGCAGATATGCAAAAGGTCCATTTGGGCAGGATCCAGAGATGGCTTGCATACCAGACACAAATTGCCTTTCAGTAATCTGTAGGAAACAGAGTATATGGATAAGGCTTTGTGGTGATCGGCGTAGGGCATCATGTTGATGCTCTGTATTGTTTTTGTGAGGAAGCACTGTGGACATTCCAGTTGTTGCATGTACCTGGTTAGGTACATACTGAATGGAGCATTATACTCAATGATGGGTCCAATGAGGGATGAGTATAATGGCACAATGACTTCTCTGGACCTAGATGCTATGCCCTTACTTATAAGCCCAATGACATTGAATGATTTTCGTACTACCTTAGACATGTGTTGGTCGAATGTTAGGTTACTGTTTGCATGAGTACCTAAATCCCTAACTACTGTGTCTACTTTTATGATTGTTTTATTGATGAGGTAGATTTTTGGGGTGGCCGACTTACCAAAAGGTACTATTATGCCTTTCTTATAATTGAGGTTTAAGCCGTGGCTTTGACACCAGTCATTTGTTTGTGTTAGACCTTCCTCTAAAATGTTAGTATATTGGTCAGATTCAATGATTGCTCCCAGCTTTAAGTCATCTGCAAATGTGGTGAATCAGAGGCCCTTGCCATTGGCCTTTTCTTCAAAGAAATAGATGTCAAAGAGGAGCAGACCCACCACAGAGCCCTGGGAACTCCACTGATGACCAGCCTCTTTGAGGAGGTGGTATCTCTAATCCTTACCTCCTGGGTCCTATCTGTGAGCTAGCTGGCTATACAGCAGGTTACATAGGGGTTTCTGCCTAATTCATAGAGTTTGCTTACACTGCCCAAGTGAGGTATTGCATGAAATGCCTTAGCTATGTCAGTGTAGGTATTATGCACCATTTTGCCCTCACCCATTGTCTTGATGACATTCTCAAAAAATTCCACCAGGCTCAGTATGTATGATTTCCTTTTGATGTAACCTAACTGGGTTGGGTCCAGTGTCTGAAGGTTTCCTATGTCTTTGTTAATCATTTTTATGACAATTCTTTCAATGGTTTTGCATATGAGACTAGTCAGACTAATAGAACTGCAGTTTCCAGGATCCATTGGTGGCAATTGTTGTAAAAAGGGAAAACTGATGCAGTCCTCCATTTACATGGCTTGAAGCCTGTTAACATGCTATTGTTGAATAGTGACATGTAGTCCTGAAAGCTCATATTTCAGGCTATTTAGGAGGCATCATTGGATATTATTGAGGCTCATCAAAGCAGTTATTCTTGGCCTTAGAGAGTGCCTTTAAGATCTGCTCCCAAATGATCATTGGAGGTATTATGTTAGATAGTATTTCCTCAGGTGTACAGCTGGGAGTGAGATGTGGGGGGGGATAAAATCGGAGTTGAATTTACCAGTCAGAAGATTTGTCATATCTCCTGCTTCCATGAATGGTATTCTATTTACCAGCAGTTTGGCACACTGTAGTGTGGTGGCTTTGAGGTTTTGGACTTTGCTCAAGAAGACCTTATGGTTGTCCTTGTCTTGGGATGCTATCTTTACCTCAAAATTTGCCTGTTGGACATAATTAGTCCCTTTAGTTGTCTATTCAATTTGATGAGAAATGTTTATAATTTTTGGTGTTACACTTCCTAATTTTAGCAATTATTTTTTTTTTCTTTTTTACAGCCTGTTTATATTTGGATTCCACCTGGGTTGTTTGTTTTTTAAGATATTTTTGGGCTTACTTTCAGTAGGCATAGCCATCTCTATGCAGTCAGTGGCATAGTAGCACAAAACTTTTGTGAAGAATTCACGTAGGCTGCTGTGTTTTCTGGGTTTTGCAATTTTGGCAGATTATCACTTAATAAAAGGTAATATGCCTTGATGTAGTTACTAACTGTGACAGAGTTTATTGTTCTTACAGAACTGACGTCTATTTTGAAGGAGACTGCTTTGTGGTCTGAACTTATCAGAGTAACAGCAGTGAAGGAGGGCAGCGGGGGTGCAAAGTTTTCATGTGATTGTGAGTACCAGGTCCAACATGTTTGTGCCTCTGCCAGGTGTATGCACTATTTGATCCAGGCTGTTTGTGTTACAAAGTCTAGAAATCTCTGCACCTGCAAATTTGGGATTCACAGTTTACAGAAGAATAATTAAAGTCCCCTATGAGTATGATATTTGGTTGAATGGTGAGTATTTCCAGTAGGTCTAAGTATGAGCTATGGGTTTCATGAAATATAGAGGGTGACCTGTAGCTTGCCAATATATGGCCTGGGACTTTTTCCTTGGTAATCTGGACATGGAGGAACTCTAGCACATCATCCTGTTTAATCAGCCTAGAACTATGCTTGCTATTGACGTAGATCGAGGCACCTCCATCTTTAGTCCTTGTCTTTGCAGTTGCTGGTCTAAATGTGTAAACGGCACTGAAGTCTTGCACTGCTGGGATGCTCTGTGTGGCTTTAAACCATGACTTGCTAACTACAGAGATATCAGCATTCTCAAGGGTGAGAAGAGCTTGATGGGAGTGTAGCTTCTTGTTTAGACTCCCAAGATTGAGCAGTAACACATTTAGACTTCTTTGGATAGATTTCAATATGTTGGACGTTTTGTCTATTTGGCATTTCCTAAAAAAGGCTCTATGGGTAGGACAATGTTTTAACAGATATTAGAAATCCTAGAAGGGATAGGTTATAGACCATCTCTGGCAAAGCAGTGTGGTTTGATAACCATGTCCTCCCATGCTGTCAGATATTGTATGCCCCTAAAATTATACGATAAACTAAGCCAGTTATTAAAGTCACTTAATGCTTCTTAATGCTGGATGCATACCAGCCCTTGACACATAGTCCCAGAGCTCCATGATGTCTCTGTTCATGTAGTCTATGGAGGTACTTTTCAGATAATTTACACCTACATGTACTATGACTGAATCATATTGGTACCTATGGGTCAGTGACTTGAATGCATGTGCAACATGGCAGATCCTAGCCCCTGATAGGTAACTGACTATTATTTTCTCCTTGTTCAGCCTGGTGAGTGGAGCATCAGCATGTCATAGAGTGGAATCCCATATGACTGGAGTCCTGGGTAATGTATTGGCTTTCCTTATGATCTTGGTAGTTAAGCCTCCATTGGGTGTGGCTATATGTGCAGTGTCAGGTGTTGTTACTGTTCTGTGTTTTTCAGTTTGTTGAGGATAATTTTTTGCAGATAGAATACCTGGGAGGCCTTTAGTGTTTGGAAAGATTACATTTAACTTCCTCAGCTAAAGTAGGTTTAAGTGTGTGGTCCATACTATGTGTGGAAACACTAATATTAAGCCAGTATATTTTTATTTCCTAATTACTATGTTTCTTTTGCTATGTGTGGAAGGTGTAGCATGTGTGTTTCTGACAAACAAATTGTTATTTTGAGTGCTTGTGCGCGAGTTTTCCCTCCAGAGACATTGTGTATATAAGTCTTTCATATACTGTTTGTTTCTTTGAGGATTAAATAGGTGTTAGTAAACATAAGACAATTGTTACATTGTCTAAAGATTCCCATATCTACCAAAATGTCTGACGAGAAATTGGGAAAGTGCATATCCATGATATCAGGTGCTCTATTGTGTGAGCTACAAGGATGTGGTGTACAAAGAGTTTATATTGGGCTGACTTACAGGACTAAAGACTAGACTAGACCATGTAATACTAAATGTATGACATGCAAGTAGTTGCCCTAGTTGCCCTACACTTGTCGAGTTACTGATACAGTCTCTAGGTGTCTGTGCCTATGCAAAGCCCTACTAACTGATGCACCAAATTTATGCACTCAAAATCAAGGAAACTGGCTGCCAAGCCATATTGCCAATAAAATGACTACACATGCAGATTTTTTATGTTTCCCAACTCAGATAGTCCAGGCCTCCGCCTACTGCCACTAGATGGACTATCTCAGTCCTCTTAAATTAAAAATGCAAAAAAGATTGCTTGACAGTATATGTTCCCAGGAAAACAACTTTAACAAACAACTTAGACAAGGTGATATCAAGTCAATCAGACAACAGCAAAGCAGTTTGAGCAAATGCGGTAATTTCAACCTTAAATGCAGATAAATGCAGAAATAAAACAAGAAAATCGGCAGTTGATCACTCAAATAGCTTCTGGACATACTGCTTTTAATTACAAGAACATAGCTTTTGCTGGATGGCCCTCGATGCAAGAAAATCATTTCAGACGCACAGGCAAGAACACCAAGCATAGTTTACCTCTGTGGGAATGAGCCAAGAGCTGCCCAAATGCATCAGATTTATACAAGTACTTCCAGCACTTAAAACACAGGAATCTGTGTAGAATCCCTTTAGCAGGGCTAAAAGTACAAGAATACAGTAATTAAGAACCTGTTACAAATATAATGTAGCAAGCTACACAGTGACGCTGCTAGTAAAGCTTCTCAAAAGTGCAGTTCTCAAGCAGTACAATATTAGGACACTTGAAAATGATTAAGTGCAAAAACTGGAAGATAAAGCAAAAATAAACCAGTAGTACTCTAATACAGATACATGAAGGGCAAAACAGTAAAAATAAATCTTTAATTGGCCAAGGGAGTTACTGGATTAATTCAGGACCTGTTCAGAGTGTCGCAAGAATGCCAAGCAGGTGGGAGCACTGTGAAAATGACAATTTCTACTAGGGAGGTTAACTCGAGAGTAATACCTGTTTTCTGCGTGAGTCCTCTTTATTGTGGGTCTATGTAAAACAATGGGTTTGAAAAGTACTTAATAACTTACACAGCTGACAATAGCAATCAAAGAGGGGAGGGAGGGACGTTGGTAGTCAGATTACCATAAGGACCAGCAACCATAAACAATGGCTTTTTAAAACTACTACAGGCAAAGGGTGGGAAGAAGTCAGACAAGCCAGTCACTAAAGCTTGTAGTCCACAGTTTTCCAGGTCTGCATGTGAGCCAAAATTGCAAGGTAAAATATTTTGGTCAGGTGATATATAAAATTAATTAACAAAGACCAGATCAGCAATCCAGTCAGTAAAACTGATCTGTACAAACCGAATCCAAGAGTTTTATATAGCATAATCAAGTAGGGTTGCCACCTTCTCATATTTCCATTTCCTGACAAATAAGCCACATTCCCTGCAGAATGAAAACACACCCTTGTCTCAGGGTGGTCATGCCCCTTTTAGCAAGGCATGCCCAGAATGATCACTTTTTAATTTTTTTTATTTTCTTTCACATTACTTTGTCAATTTGTTACTCACGCTATATATTTATAGTTGTAATTTATTAGTAATTATTTCTTGATTATTAATCTTACTTTTTAATTGCTTTTTTTTTTTTGTTTTACATTAACTAATTTTATGTTTGTAATCAATATACAATCTACTATAACCAATCTTTTTTATTTATATTTTTTTTTTTTTCTTTTCTTTATCCCTTTTTTGTTTTGTTTTGTTTTGTAATAACCATTGGAGCTTTTCTCCCCGGGCCTCCACTGAAAATGGACATACATCCAGCTGGACTAGCCTGGTCAACAAATGTAAAATAAAAAAAAAATAAATAATTGCCATTTACAGTGGGCAATCTTGGATAATATGAAGCCATATACATGTTCCATGGCACTCCCACCTTTTTATCTACTGTCACCCTGGCATACACCCACTCCTCCCTTGTTTTTCCCCCACGTCTTGCCTTCTCCAATACAGAATACTTTGTCTTAATTGTCAACTTCTTCCTACACCTTTTAACACATCATCCTAAATGGCCAAGAGTATACTGTAATAATGATCTAAGAAATAATTTAATTAAACTGGGGAACTGGAGGCCAGATGTCCCCGAGAAGTTAAATGGTTCTAAATGCTCTGAAATGAGTTTTAGAGATGTCTTCCACAACTTTTCTTTCATTTGGCAGTCTGAACAAAAATCTTGACTTAGGAAAGTAACTATTTTTTTTTTCATGGAAGACATAAGTTATGTCCAAGGCTTGATGTTCAGGAATGGTTGCAGAGTACTTACCAATAAACTAAGTAGTGTTTCCACACAGACTGAGAAGAAAATGCTCGTGAGAGCACATAGTGGTTAAGGCTGAGGCAGCATGCTGTGGAGTAGATACACAGCCGCAGCAACTTGAAATATATGATTATGGCCAGTGATCCTTTCACTTCCATACCATTAAGAGGACTGGCATTTTCCATCTAGTGGCAGTAGGTGGTGGCATGATCTATCTGAGTTGGAAACATCCTTCCTACCTCTCTGGTGTTAAGTTGGGATGGAAGTGAAAGGATCAATGGCCATAATCATATATTTCAAGTTGCTACTGCTGTATATCTACACATTGTGCTGCCTAAGCCCTAACCACAAAAGGCAGACACCTTCTGTATACCTCTTTGAAGTAAAACTAGTATGAAAGTGAAAGAATGCAGAGAGCACAAAAACATATTTCAAGTTCTTGCTGTCAGCTATACACATACAGGATGCCCGCTTTCCCCTACAGCTATTTAATAGCCACCTGTATAAACATCTGATTTCAACTGAGAAGAAAGTGAAAAAATAACCCTTACAGTAATTCATTCCAGCGTATTGCTCCTACACTGTACAATGGCCCTAGAAAAACTATAGTGACCCTCTCTATTCACCGTTGAGGTGTGACTTTTAGAAAAGTTAAATAAATAATGAGCACTCTGTCCGCTGCCAGTACACGAGCTGGAAAGACCTTGTATGCACACCTCTGAAGTTTAAATGTGAGGAACATTAATAAAATAATGACCTGTGTACTCTTGCCCCACAACACACACACACACACACACACACACACACACACACACACACACACACACACACACACACACAAACAAAACTATAGTGATCTCTGTGCCTATCACTGTGTGGGATCAGTTTTAGACTAGGTAAGGCCCAAAGCAGAGGACCCTACAAAGTCACTTATACATTCAGGAATTATGGCCTTCAGAAGATTTGAATGTCTAGATGCTCTGGGATGCATTCTATACCGTTTCTTTTTTTCATTACTTAAGAGATTTATGTACATATCCACAAATATGATTTTTCACACACACACACACACACACACACACACACACACACACACACACACACACACACACACACACACACACACACACACACTCACACGCTGCCCCTGACAAACCATGTTATTACAAAATAGATGCATTCACAGAACATCAGTCTGAATACAGTGTAGTTTTGGGATGTTAGAGGAATCCTGAGCACCTAAATAAAACCCATGCAAAGACGGGGAGACATGCAGACTCTACTCAGATAGGGAGAGAAGCACTGTGAGATGGCAACACTACTCACTGCGCTAGTGGACCAATGATGTCTCCATTTCCAACACATTCTGCCTAGATCACCAAAGACTGCCTGTGATAAAAAGTGAAATAAATTGTGGCCAGCTTGTTGCTCTTATATACATATATTTACACTTTAGCCTCCCTACATGTACACACACACACACACACACACACACACACACACACACACACACACACACACACACACACACACACAAACACACATGCACACACAAAACCATAAGCCACATCAGCAACTGCTTTCACACTGTATTTGATGGCAGATAAGAAATTCAAGTGAAACAATGAAAATTTTAGGAAACATACCTCAGACATTTCATCTCAGAATGATTCAAAACGCCTTTACAAGTACTCACCATACCTTAATTTCTTGACAGAGACCCATATTTCTCAGTTTCCTGACAAAAAACCTGATTTTCTGACAGTGAGGAAAATTTCTTGACAGGTGGCAACCCTATAGCTAAGCTGTCATCAAGGCAGTTTTTAACTACTCAAACCTGCTACTTTTAACAAAACTGTCACAACTTTAGAACAAAATATTTTATTTACAAGTTCAGAGCTTCTATTTATTTTTCCCTCTTTTCATCTATGTGTTTCTCTGTTCATTTCTACTTTTAGGCATAGAATGGTCTCCTGGAGGTCCTTAAGGTGCTATCTAGTCCCAAGAACACTACTTCAATACATCTGGAGTGTCAGACCCCTACAGAAGATATTTAGTAGCAACCTACAAACAAGCTTTGTGTTTGAAGAAAGGAAGACAACAACAGTTAGCCTTTTGCACACCATTGGGGCATCAATGAATCCGACTGATTTTAGACCAATACACCTGATTACACTCATCTGTATGACTATGGAAAGGATCATTACGGAATTAAAAAATAGGGACACAGGCAACCTACAAACTCTCCACCCAAGCCAATTCAGGTTTAAGAGCAGATCCTACTGACAACCTGGTTGACTTCTTTGAGAAGGTTACTGAAGCAATGGATGAGGACAAATCAGTACATTTTGCATATCTAGACCACACAAAGATACTTGATACCATCCTACATTCAGGCATCATAGTTAAATTTAAAACTATATAACTGATTGGATAGCAAACTGGCTCACAAACAGAATCCAGGAAACTATGGTGGTTGTCTCTTCCTTTTCCAAAAGTCCCATCATTAATGGTGTACGCTATAATTCAGTCCTTGGGCCACACTTCTTTGGCATTTACATTTTGGAGGTCAAAGGAAATGTAACAGTTTATGGCTAAACATGTCTTCAGATGACTGTATACCTGGTGCCATCATAAACTCCCCAGAGGACACCAAGATCCACCAGCATGGCCTTTCGCAAACAAATAACTGGTGTCAAAACCACTGACTAAAGTTAAATGCCAAGAAATATAGTAATGTCCTCCACCAAAAATGGCTTCCCTTGTAACTATCACATTGACAACATGCCAGAGAAAGTTAATACCATAGTGAGGGATCTGGGAATCCATCTCAACAATGAACTATCTTTGATCACAATGTATTCAGTATTGTAAGGGAATTCTTTTTAGTCACGTAGCTTATATCTAAAAGTATGGTGTCCACATCCTGGGATGTAATCATTCCATAGTACTCTTTTCTCGTTAGGCCAATCACTGAATATAATGCCCCTTTTCTGTACGCATCTACCTTGAATGACCAAAGCACTTCTGCATTAAAAAAAATCAAAGGGCCTAAATCATAAAATATATGCAGATCATGTTATAGCTTTCTCCATCTTCTTGGTATCATGCAGGCAACTAAGAGGTGACCTCTGTCTGATATATAGAGCCTAAGCAGACCCTATCATGTTGGTCCTATTACACATTCCCAAGTCCAATTGTAGTGTAAACACCAGATCACAGGATCTCTCTTTTGCAACATAAACATGACATGTTGGAGAATAGGTATATATCTAAGAGAATAACAATTCTATGCAACTGTTTTCTACTCCAAATAAAGCAAAGTGCTTCTCTTATTCCATGCAAATGTAATTTGGATGCCTGGGTGAGAGACAATAAATTAACCCCCAGTTTAGCACCCATGTCCCTCATGGAAAAGGGCATCAGGTAGATATCCCAACATATCAATGATCTGTCCACTGCTGAGCTATTCATAGACAAAACATGAAGGACAAAATGCCACAGTAATGAAGGGCTAGGCACATTAAGATCCCCACACAGTAATAGCCTGCTAAGGACCTTTGAATATTTAAATGGAACATTTGGCTATACTGTGAAAAAAAAAGAGATTAAAAGACCAGTCCTGATGCCCATAAACATTAAGGTGTCTGCAAAGTATCCCAAATAACATCCAAACCAAAGTGTAAAAAAGGACACACTGAAAAAATATTCAGTAAAAGCTCTTTGAAAGAGCAATCTACATTAGAGTCTACACTATGTAATCCCTTAGACCTCTTGTAGTGTAGGCCCATGGGATATATGAAAATGATCCCTTAAGGGACTAGTAATGTTTTAGCTATATGGCCCATGATGTTCCAAAACTGATTGTATGAGATGGTGTGGAGTAAGGTCACTAATATCAAACAAACTGCTGAACAAAAAGCTCAGCTCCTGCCAAAGTAAAATCAACAGATGAGGGACTGCCAAGAAAACCACCTCTTATTGAGATGGCAGAGTTCCTGGCCTCTCTCAGAGGGACTGGCACCTCCACACAGATCCAGAGTGTGGTGCTGGATGTTGGGGTAGAGCTGCAGCAGCCATCAAGACACTATATTACAGATGCCTCAGGTATGTAAACCTTTTTCTGTTTAAGAATACCTGTAAGTCCTCTGCACCATTAGTTACAGTCCAAATTATTACAGCTATCTGATTTATGGTATACAGCCACAATAGGAATTCATTCTCCACAGTCATCTGCACAAGGCATGCAATTAAATTATTTATTGCCATTATGTTAATATTTGTAAACCCCAGTTGCATTTATACTTCATGTACTGGGTCATACTTACATAGGATAATGTGCTTTGGTGTATTCCTGGATTATTCTTTATCCAGCATCAGCACTGTGGTATTGCTGCCAAATGATGTTGAAAGATTTGCAGCTTTTGGTAATGATGGTGTGGAGTACAGAGAGTATGTTGGATGCAATGAATGTGGCCACTACATCCCTGCACAGACCATGGGTACATAATCTATGCCTGTGGTACTTAGCATACCCACAACTCACATGGAGGACAGGTTAATGGAGGCACTATCAGACAGGGAAGTGTGATGGCCCCTATTAGATGCATGTCTGAATCTGTCCCATCACCTATGGGCAGAGAGGTCTGTCACATGTCTCTTGCATTGAAATGAAACACTGAGGCACTGTGATGGGTTCACATTGTTTATTGTACATACACCATCAGGAGCTGTAACTGGAACATATATTTAAGCTAACTGACTTGTTACTTTAAACACACTTGCATGTGCATCTCCATTCATGCCTGCATTCACTCTGACTGACTATGCAAAATGACACTGATCTTACATTTGGTCAGTAACCCCCCCTGCTAGACAGGGATCCAGGGGAAGTAAATATTGTGGGAAGAAATAGCCAGGGAATTGTTATGGCTAGGCTTGTACATGCCCTAGGGCTGATAGCCTAGTACCAGCCTATGAACCTATGAACTTATATGCATGTACTATCTAGTTACAGTGGCTGACTAGGTACAAAACCCACAATGATCTACATTCTCCATCTTTGATTTGTTCGATATGCAGTAGGAAAACAAGACATCTTACAGGCTAGATATCACATCAACATTTAACAACAAATTAATTCAAGTTCAGGTCACTGTGTATCTCTGAATGGGTCTGGAAATTCTACCCGATCTGGTCACATATAGGTTTAGCAACAGGGACTGTCTATGGGGATTGTTTTACAACTGGAACTTTGGGGATTACATCAGGATTACTTGAAGAAAATACCCTGCCCTCTGGAATTCGAACAAGTGTAGAGTCACTTTGAGAAATAAAGTCTTTAGGGCAGAAAATCTACTGCTTCACTGTTTCGGACACTGGTAGTATGTGTCTGATTCCTTCTGAAATCCATTCCCTCAGATTGTACGATGTAAGATCTCGGTTCTTCACTAATACTTTTGACAATTCCCACTCAGTCATATCTTTTAGATGTCTACATTCTCACAATCTCAACTAATCTTAATGGTCTGAGAGATTTGCTGGATTTATTGTACTATAACTTTTGTGAATGGTGTTTTCTCAAAAGGTGAGCCTGACCATTCTATTGTTCTTTACTTTTGGCACTAACAATTGTTTACTGATCGGAAGAGTTGTTCTAGTCTATCTGGTCATCAATTTCTGAGCAGGTGACCCAAGCAAATTATCTCCAAGAATGCTTCTGAGATTAGGTGGGTTAACTCTTTACATTCGAGTGATGGCTCCAGGTGCATCTGCAGTTAACTCCTACTGATGCCTCTAGGCATCAAATACTGCTTGTTCATATTTGCATCGATAATTCCAAAACCATGCTATGTACAAGGTTTTCAAACATTTTGCCTCAAAGCTTAAACAGTTGCAAAATCATCTGCATTAATGTTTGACCTCTGTCTAGTGTAGATACCAGAGATAGTGTAAGCAACTAGAGATAGTAACTGTTATTTTTATTATATTAATTTATATAGATATAATTTTCACATTTTTCTAAATATCTCAACAACCAAGTAACACAGACAGAAATCCTTAGCCTCATATGAAAGCTCTCAGCTAGATGAATAAAATGCTGCTGGTAGTATGTGTGTAACTTGAGTGGTTGCTGAGACATTGTAAGTAGTCTACAAAATATTACAAACTTAATAGTTACTGTGTTTACTGTGACTTAAAAATTTCAGTTTAAGACCTAGAACATAAAGATACTACTATTATAAAAATAGGTTGTGCTGAAGGGTTTGGCATTTATACTTTTTTCATAACCCCTATGGTTCTAGAGATATGAACAGTTTGTTTGAAATAGGTTCATAGGTTCATAGGTTCGTAGGTGTGTACTAAGCTAATGGACCTGGAGCCTTTACAAGCCTAGTCCATAGGATTACCCTGGCATCGTACCTTAGTTTCTAGTGCCTCTGTCGAGTAGAGCCACTGGAGTGATCCCCGGGGTGAATTTTCTATTTCCCATCCACTCATCAAGATTTCTCTTGAACAGGGTCAGTGAGGTGCTCTGCTTGGCATGTATTGGAAGTCTATTCCATAGCATGGGCAGTCTCTTGGTTACGAACCTGTCCTTCCAGCATGTTCTGTTGATTGTGGTAATGAGGTTGAGGTCTCTGGAGCATGTGGTGTAGAGGGATTGGGATTTCTTTAGATATAGCATTTCTAACAGAGCTGGGTCTGACATGGCTTTGTAAGTTAAGCAGAGATCGCCTCTAAGTAGGCAATATGAGACAGAAAATAGTTGGGGTTTTTTGAGTCTGTCCAAATAGGGCAAGTGTTTAAGGCCTAGGATCTTCTGTGTGAGGTACTTTTGTGGCCTCTCCAGTTGTTGCAAGTGTCTAGTGAGGTACATGCCAAATGGGGCATTGTACTCGATGATTGGCTTAATGAGAAAAGAGTAGAGGGAGACAATGATCTCTCTCTTCCGGGATGCAAAACCCTTAGTAATGAGATGTGCCACTTAGAAGGACTTTCTGACCACAGTGGCAATGTGGTGGTCAAAAGAGAGGTTGCTGTCAACCTGTGTTCCCAGAACTCTAATAATGCCTTCTGTGTTCAGTGGACTACCATCGATGTGGTAATTCAAGGGAACTGGGTTTTTCCCAAGGGGGATGACGACACATTTTTTGGCATTGAGCTTAAGGCCATGGTTCTGACCCTAGCCATTGGTCTCATTGGAGCCTTTCTGTAGGATGTCAACATCACTTGGGGAGTTAATAATAGCTCCCAACTTACAATCATCTGTGAACTTTGTCAGCCAGAGTCCCATCGTGTTGATCTGAACTTCAGAGAAGTAGATACCAAACAGGAGAGGACCCAGGACCGATCCCTGTGGGACTCCACTCGTGACTGGTCGGTAGTCTGACTTGGAGTCAGCTACTTTAACACTGTGGGTTCTATCTGTGAGCCAGTTTGCAACCCACCTAGTGATATAGGGGTTGATGCCTAGCTTAGTGAGTTTTTCTATGATTCCTGAGTGGGGAATGGTATCAAAGGCCTTGGCCAAATCAAGGTAGGCTGTATGAATCATCTTGCCTTCATCCACAGCTCTGGTGACTGACTCAAAGAAGTCAACCAAGTTGAGCAGGCATGATCTACTCTTCACAAAACCAAACTGTGTAGGATCCGGAGTTTGGAGATTCCCTATATCCTTGTTTATTAGGTCCATGATGATGCGTTCCATAGCTTTGCATATCAGACTCGTCAGGCTAATGAGGTGATAGTTCCCGGGGTCTGTAGTTCTCCTCCCTTGTGGAGAGGGATGACTGTAGCAGTGAGACTTTCGGTAGGGACAAAGCCTGAGGTGATGCTGTGAATGAACAGGGCACACAGGTGAGATGCCAGTTCACTCTGTAGTTCATGTAGAACACAGCTAGGAATATTGTCAGGTCCCATAGAAGCTGTATTCTTGGCCTTGGGCAATGCTGTTTTAACCTGTGCAGCAGTAATACTGGGTGCCTGGCAATCTACTGGTATTATGATTGGTCCTTTGAGGGGAGAGTAAAGTTGGAACTGACTCTGTCAGCCAGTATATTGTCAATATCTGTTGGCTCGGTATAGAAGGTACCATTGTGCGGCAGCTCAGAGCAAATCTGGGTATTGCCGTGGAGATTCTTTACATAACTATAGAAGGCCTTGTGGTTGTCTTTACTATCTGCTGCAATTCTGTTGTCATAGCTAGCTTTATAGGATTTGATGAGGGATCTCAACCTATTGTTGAGGCTGATAAGGGAGTTTTTCCAGTCTTGGGACATCACCTTATTTTGCATCAGTTTCCTTCTTCTGTTGTAGAGTTTGTTTATGGAAGGGGACCACCAGATTGGCTTCCTTTTTTTTGAGGAGTACGTCTTGGTTCTATTGGGTATGGCAAGATCCATGCATTTATGTACGTGTTCGTACAGTGCATTGGTGTATGATTCACCAGTCATGCAACTATTCTCCATTTGCATGGGTGCCGTGAAGTTAGCCACCTCTGTTTTAGGATCCCAAAGTTAGCTTTGGAGAAGTTTTTTGTGGTGGTTACCTTTGTGGGGGGGTGGGGGTGGGAGGGATGTGGATTAAAAGGTGATTAGTTTGTGGTCAGATCTAACCAGGGACAAGCTGAACTACTGATATAGAGCAATGGTTGCCCATGTTAGTAATGACCAGTTCAAGGATATTGCTACCTCTAGTGGGGGTAAGAATGAGCTGGTCCAAGGCATTGGAATTAATGAATTCCAGAAATCGTTGGACAAGTGTATTGGCACATGAGTAGTTTTCCCAGTTAATGGAAGGGTAGTTAAGGTCACCCAGTATGAGATTGTTAAGTTGGATCATAATATTCTCCATGGTGCTTAGGAACATGGACTGTGAATCTTGGGACATGGTTGGGGACCTATAACAGCCTATGACCTGAATCGCTGTCTTACCCAATGTTAGCTGCACCTGAAGTGTCTCAGATGCGTTATTTTGGGCTACCAGTTTGGAGGTGTGCGCATCCTTTATGAATATGGAAACACCACCGCCTTTGGAGCTTCAGTCCAAGTTCTAGGGCCGAAAGGTTTGGAATGAGTTATAGCCTGGTAGTGCAGGGGTTCTTTCTGCTGCCTTGAACCAGGTCTCTGTTACAGCACAAATGTCGATGTTATCCATTTTAAGGAGTGCTTCGAGTGAGTGCATTTTGAGATGTAGACTTCTAGCATTGTGCAGCATGACCCTCAGATTGCATTTTTGTTTGTAGCTGTTATGGTGGTAATTTGGTCTTTGGAACACCACCAAAAAAAGGCACTATAGGGGTGGCAACAGCCTTGGCCAGTATCCAGAAGCCTAGGTGTGACAGATGCAGGACATCTCTGGCAAAGCATCAAGGTCTGTCAATCATGTCATCCCAGGCAGACAGATACTGGATTCCCTTAGAATGAGACCAGAAACTTAGCAAACTATTGAAATCAATCATTTTCTGTTTGTACTGTGGTATCTTTCTGTGTGATGGTAGGATGCTTCTCAGGGCTAGGGTCATACCCACCTAGTCTACATAATCCGAGAGCTCCTCCATGTCTCTTTTCATGTAGTCCAGGGCAGTACATCTTAGGTCATTCATACCCACATGTACAATGACAGAGTCATAGTTGTACCTGTTGTTGAGGGACCTGAGTGCATGCATTATGTGGTGGATCCTGGCGCCTGACAAGTAGCTGTTACTTTCTCCTTATTCAACCTAGTGAGTGGGACATCAGTGTGCCTCACTATCGAGTCACCTGTGACTAGGGTGTTGGGCATGCTGTTTTGCCTTAGGGGCTAATGTGAGGACATAATTTGATTCTGTCAAAAGGCTTAGGCTCCACCCATTGGAAGTTACAGTGCAAACTTCCTGAGCTCCATTGGAGTGAATGACTTAAGAAAAACATTGGTACCATCTCTCCTGGATTTCTCCAACAAACATTTCACACTTTGAACTGCATGCTCAGCTAATCCTTTGGACTGTGGATACTTAGGACTACTAGTAACATGGGAAAAGTCACAAGACTGAGCAAAATTCTTGAACTGCTGACTTGTAAACTGTGCACCACTGTCAGATACGACTTAGTGCAGACTACCATGAACCGAAAAATGTCTCTTCAATTTCATGATGACAGTGCTGGACGTTAAGTTAGGAAGAAGGTCAATTTCAAACCAATTCAAATAAGAGTCCACTAACATTAAGTAATGATGGCCATTCCATTTGAAAATATAAGTAGCAATCATTAACCATGGTAGTTCAGGATCCTGTTTAGCTGAAGTGGTTCTTTTTGTTGGTGTGATTTAGTACTGTTGCAAATATAACATGCTAGAGTTTTCTTCTCTATATCTTTTGACATAGAAGGCCAAAAATAATATGCCTCTTGCTCTTCTTTTGGTTGAATCAGTACCCAGGTGACCACAATCCAAAATTTTGATATATTCCTGTTGTAATGTTGTAGGAATTACCACTTTAGGACCTTTCATGATGATTACATCTTCCATCAGAGAAAACAGTATCTTCATCATCCAAATACGCACAATAGAAGTAGCCAAGGTCATGCCAAATGCCACTGTTTTCTCTGTCTTAGATACAAAAAGTTAATTCTGGCAAATTTCGCCAGATCACAAGTCTTAATTGTTAACCACTTTCAGTAAACCATTTGGTAGACACAGATTTTTGAGAATGCCACTTGGAATAAATTCTACCAGTGAAGTATTTCAGAGTGTGATGGAACAATTTTTTTCACATTATCCATGTGATATCATAGTAGATGACATTATTGTAGGGGGCAATGGCAAAGTCAAACATGATAGAAACCTCAGGTAAGTTCTATACCATGCTCGTGAAGTAAATCTTGAACTGAATCCTCAGAAATGTAAATTCAAACTGAAAGAAGTTACTTATGTGGGTCATTTGTTTACCAGTGACGTCTACAGGCGTTTCTGCAGTTACCTCCTACTGCTCCTCTAGGCGTCAAATATTTCCTGTTCATATTTGCATTAATAATTCCAAACCCATGCTACACACAACGTATCAGAATATTTTATCTTGAAGCATATATGATTGCAAACAAAATTGTATTGATATATGACCTCTGTCAATAAGTATTTGTTAGAACTGTAAGGTAATAACGTAATTTTTTAAAGGCTGAAGCCACACCCACTGGGAGTTAAAGGTACACACTCAAAAGAGCTCTACTGGAGGGAATGAGTTAAGCTCTTTGCTTAATTCTCCTGGACTGATACATATTCAAATATCATCTGAGCTTTTTTTATGAGTTACAACCATGGAAGACACCCATTCAGTTGATTCTTTTACTTGAGTTAGAACACCTAAATTCACCATTTTATCAAGCTCTGCTTTTACTTTGCTCTGCATTGTTACAGAAACTTACCTTGCTGGTCTGACAACTGGGCTTACTTCATGGTTTAACTTCATAGAATATGTGACTGGAAGTCTGCCAGGCTTGTCTGTGAAAATATCAACATATTCACTAAAAATATTCTGTGTAAAACTATCACTGCTGTTTAGACTTATATGGTGGACCTCTTTATAAAATGAAATCAGTCCCTTTGTAAAACTGTCTTTGAGACCTAACAGTGACTGCATGTGACTTTTGACTATGTAAAACTACAAGTCATAGCTGTTTCTAGCAGAATGGCATGAAAGAATTACTGTGCCATCAGTTTGAATCTCTTCACCACCATAAACAACTAGTTTTGCACACTTTACTGAATCAAATTTCTCACCAGCTCTTATTTTGGCAAATATTTATGCTCATATAAAATTGCACTTGGGCCCAGTGTCTACTTTAAGCTCTACAGGTTTTCCGTTAATCTGAACAGTCAAAATATTTCACTCTTTGCTGTCAGCTGATAATCTACTGTGTTAACCGTTTCATCAGTCACAGAGACACCATCAACATAGAAAGCCTTCTATCTGATGTACTTGCTTCTTCAGATGCTCGCTTTTAAGTATGTGCCACCTTAGACTTGCAAAGCATTTTGAAATGGTTCCACGTTTTACATTTGTGACATCGCTGTCCAAAACCTAAGCACTTCTCTCATTTAGGTTTATGACTGCCTCCACAATTACGACAGTTAACACTAAGGTTGGGTGCTGTGGCCTCATTCTGTTTATATTTCTTTTTCATCTTAACTGTCTGCCATACAATATCAATAGTCGCACTAACAGATACTGCATGCACATTTTTCTCATTCATATGCATATTCGTATGCTTTTCTGTAAGCTCATATATTTGATAAATCTCAGTGGCTTTGCTCAACATTAAATCACTGTCTCGAAGCAAGATCTTTCTCACTGCATCATTATTAACACCACACACAAGCCTGTCTTTTATCATCTCATCTTTCAAATCACTAGATCTGCATGTTTTTGCTTTATTTCTCAAGTCAGTAATAAATGTTGCTATAGTTTCACCAGGCTTTTGATTACTTGTGTAAAACATGTGCCTTTCCATTATAATATTCATTTGAGGGTTACACATTTCTCTAAATTTACGTTTTAAGCACTCAGGGTTTTCCCGCATTTCAGCCTGTATCACAATATGGCATTTCTCACCCTCTCTTGTATACACAGCAGGTACATACACAAGTGAACATTCTTGCTCAATGGCTTCCAAGCCAGCTAAATTGAAAAGTATGAATGCTTTTGTATGTATGTCTTTATCAGAAAATGTAGCCTGTATGAAAATATCATATTCTTGCTCAAACACTCGCCAATTCTCAGAAATATTATTATCAAACTTCAGTGATCCAGGTCTATGAAATCCATCTGCCTTAACAACAAAATTCATTTAAATATAAGCATAGACCAGGTGCTTGTAATTATGCTCAAGTGCACAACAATCTCTCTGAAAAGGCTTTACTTTAACACTGCAAACACTCCAGACACTTTGGATACTTTGAAAAGTTATAGTTAATGTAAAAAAGTAGTACATTGCGAAAAAAATGCGGTCGTCTTAGCCTTTTCATACATTTTAACACCAGAAATGATTTCAAACCCTTTTGTATTTATTTCAAATACTTTTATCAGTATGTCACAATTTCAGAAATTTTGTTTATCTCGGTAATTAGTTTGAACATTTTGAATGCTTTGCCACTTATTCAGCAACTGAAAAATCATTTAAACGAGTTAAAGTACCTTTGAATAACCATTGACCTTTTTGCGACTTGGCGTCTGTATATTCCTCCACTTTCAACTGCGTGCCTCATGGTTTGTGAGTTGCTTTAACTTTGAATCCTATTCTGACACCATGTTGCATGTCTCTTGTATTCAAATGAGACACTGAGGCACTGTGATGGGTTCAAGTTGTTTATTGTACATAAATACATCAGGAGCTGTAACTGGAACATATATTTAAGCTAACTGACTGACTCATTACTTTAGACACACTCGCATGTCCATCCCCAGTCATGCCTGCATTCACTCTTTCTGACTGTACAAAATGGCACTGATCTTGCATATGCTCAGTAACTTATATGCACGTTACCTAGCTACAGTGGCTGACTAGGTACAATACATGCAAAGATCTACAAGGTCCATACAGTGGGTGAGTAATGGTGCTCTCTGAAGAGATGATTACCGTTTTCCACATGAGGTTGGTATTTATGTGCTTGCAATGCAGAATATGTGCAGGGTTATTTTGGAAGCACAGACTAGTACCACTACAGTTATGGCAGAATTTGTGAGGTTGATGGAGGGTGTGCACAAATTTCTACTGGAGTGCATGTCCTGTATGTGTGATTGTTTGGAAAGACTCAATTACATCCTGGAACTTGCTTTGTCCTCTTAGGCTTGCCTGCTAGGTGAGGGGCTGTCTACAAAGCCAGTCCACTACCACATCCATAGATAGTAGCCATTGTGGCCAAGGATGGCTAAGGTCACATGGCTACAGCACTAGCACTTCCATGGCTATATCTGTTATGGAGGTGTCTATAACCAGGAAAGGATGTCTCCATAGCAGTGGCAGTGACAACAATACCACATCTCGTTGCAGATGTCATTCATTGTTATGCAGCACACCAGCATCTAGCCAGGGTCATGGTACATCCAATGCAACTTCTAGCAGAGATAGCTCTTGTATGTGCAAGCGTGCACAGGATGCTGAAACCTCAGCCATGCAGGGTCTGGACCTTTCCCATGTATCGAGCAGCAGTGCTTCAACTACTGCTGAGCCTGAGTCCCAGCAGACCCAGTTTCACACTACCACAGCTGCTAGTACATCATGCGCACACACTTCCATTGACACTATTCTTTCACAATGAGTTTTATATTAAAAACCCACCACCACCTCCACCCCACCCCCAAAAAAAAAGAAAAAAATTACAGGACACACAATGGCATGTTTACTGTAATAACCCTCTGTACACACACATTTCCCTATGAAAGACATCCACTCCTTTGCTCCCTTCCCCACCTGTGCAAATGCTGACATCTGTACCTTCCGTTTGTGTATTGTTACTTGAGTTGCCTATATCTGAGGCACAGAATATACAGCCTATGGATGGGTAAACACAGCCTGGTGTTGGTTTTGATTGGATCACTTTGACTGTAATGTGCCAGCTTGATCCTTGTCTACTATGTTCTGTAGATATGAGCAAGCTGGTGCCTCTTTGTTAGTGCCATGGCATACTGCATGTACCTGCCTGGTATGATCACCCTTGATGATGGCTCCTCAACCGACTCCTTGTCTGACTGAGCCTCAACTACCTGGTCTGTTGTGGACTGCTACTCCTGCATACACCCACCCTGCTGTAGCTGTTTCCTAAGTATGATACTGTTAACTTTGCATACACTATCACTATTTTTTGCACGTGTCAAAGTCATACCGCTGAGCACTAGTGGATGAATCCAGACATCAAAAGCATGATGTCAGCAGCCAAAACACTCAACGAATATTGTTCTTTGTTTGTGATTAGCCATGTTTGTACTGCTGGTCTGTTTGACATTGAGTATTTCTTATAGGTATCATGAGCCTGGTTACAAGACCATATTCAACATCACCAACAAGATGACTTTGGGTAAGTCTCCCCTCACAAAACGTTGATAAATTCACAGGGAGTGGGAGACATGTTAACTGTTTGGGTGACCTGCAAGCACACAATAGACGATACCCTGTGCATTACACACCACTTGTCTGTTGATGAGTGATACCCTTTAAGGTTCACATACTTCTGTCATGAAAGGAGATACTGCCAGCACAGCTAGCTGGAATTCTGTAAATGAGTATTTGTCATTTGTGAACGTCAACATGATTTATATAAGATGCTTGTGTTAAAACTGTATTAGAACTGTATGTCATGTGTATATCAAACCGGTCTGTACTGACATGTGTGTTAAAAAGGTATTTTATAAAGTGCATGTGCTTAAAATATAACCACAGCATGCCCTCCTGGAAGAGAACAGAAATGTACATGCACTGTTGTAATTGTTTAAATGTATATATTTTAACAATGGAAACTGAAATACAGGAGGTTAACTTCAGAAAAATAGCTGAAATTAAATAAGCTGGAGATGTAATGTCTGCACAAAGAAGCTTTTTGTATTGTCTTCAGAGTGAACTAATTGCTACCTCTGAAAGTATAAAGGAATGCAGTTGTTTTATGACTTCCAGCATCTTCCAAAGATCTGAGGTCTATGTATTTTCACAGGTCAATGCTAAATACTGCCAAGCTTCTAGTAGTGGGGGTTTCACCTGGGATAGAGTCAGATGACAAGAAACAATGTCATTCTGCAAGCTATCCCAGCAGTAATATTTGAGATATTAATTTGAGAACTCTCTTAGGAGACAGTGCATTCTGTATTCTGTCTTGGACCTGACAAGAACCATTCACCACACATCTGCCTTGCTCTAATTAAGTAAGTTACTAGGATATAGTAATTCTCTTAGATTCAGTCAGGAATATAGTGAAGCTTAGTTTAGATATGTTTCTTTATTTATTTGAGACTGTGCTGCAATGTTGTTTACATATTTCCTGTGGTTTTGAACTCTAATGTCACTGTAAATATATATTTAGTATTGTCTTGTTATTTTATTATTTATTATTAAATATATTTAAACCTTTCATTGTGGCTGATCTGTGTAGAGATATTTATGTTTTGAGAGTGCTTGCATATTTATTTGGTGACACTGTTTGGGCCACTCCTAATTGCCTTGCTCTTGGTCAGGCTTCCGTTTGTATTAATATTATTATTATACAGTAAGATTGGAATCCTTTGCTAAGAGCCTTAAAGTAGCTGTCAGGAGTTGGCTGGTGGCAGTGATAACTATCTTATAGTCTGGGCAAAAGGGGGAATAGCTAGTAAACCTGTGCCAGCCATTTCCAGATGTGTGTGTGTGTGTGTGTGTGTGTGTGTGTGTGTGTGTGTGTGTGTGTGTGTGTGTGTGTGTAAATCAAACCTCAAAGAGTGTGCATCAGCAACTCGGGCAGGGACATGAAGCACTGCTTGGACAGAGAGGGTGCTGGAGTTCTTGGCTTGGCTACTCAGCTGAGATCTCCACTCTATAGCTGTGTCAGTGGGAAGTCTTATTGAGGATCTGGAGAAAGAGGGAGAAACCAGCCCTGGACTGACTTTGCTCTCTGTGTGCTCTTAAAGGAAATTACACTTGCTGCAGAGAGCTGCATCTGGAAATATTGTGTATGTACAATTTTATTCTTCAAGTGTATGTCTCCCACTGGTGCCAGTGGTCAAGATTGAGGCTCCTTGGTTACGGGTCCAGTTGTGGGTCATCACAACCTCCATCTTAGTTCACCAGCCTTTTTTTAATGTGGGTATTTGAAATGCAAATGGTATTAATGGCCCAGTACCTCAGGAATTTGTGATATATTCTAAGAATCTTGCATGGTGTTGGCTTTTTCCTTGGTGATACATGGGAACCACAAATGGTCGCCCATACGCTGAAGCATGGCATTGAGAATCTGATGGAGTATTCTCAAACGAGTTGCCTGAGATACTTCCACTACCTCCCTAGTAGGCAGCTGAAAGGTCCCTATAGCTAATACATGTAAAGCCACACATACCTTTGTTTTAACTGGGATAAAAAATCCACAACTCCAAAGGGGCTGCAAGGGAGACCAATACATGTCCACAGATTCTTGGATGTTGTCCCTATCTACAAATGCAGGTCTACAGTGTTGGTGATATGCAGTCTGCTAAGTGAGGATAAATGACACTGCATCTCTGGGGGAGATGTAATGCATTGTTGAGCAAAGCTTCTTGCAGATACACAATTCACTAGCAACCCCTAACATTCCTTAGTGATTTCCTTAATCTGTTCACAAGCATTTGGACTAAATTAAATATGCCGCAGGTGCAGCCCCATTGTGTGTCATTTGTATATTTATAAATCATACTACCACCTTGCTTTGTCTGATTACCATGCACCAGGTGGCTCATTTAATAATGCTGCTCATTACCATGTCATTATTCTGCCATTAGCATATACCATGCCTGACTGTGCTGCTTGTCCTGCCTGTCTGGTAGAGCTTGTGTTACTAAATCGTGCCCATCCTGTTCATGGCTGCTCATCATGCAAATTTGCTTAGCAGAGTGTGGGAAAGTTTTCTGAATTACACCCAATATATTTATTGAGCTGTTACTGTAAATAATTGTGTGCAGTTGTGATTGACCCTCCGCCTCCACTTAGTTTCTCATGTCTGTCAAAAGGAAAACAAGTGCTTTTATAAGGACTAAAGCATACTAAAATATAATAAAATAAAGAATTAGTGAAACAAAGCCTGACATTTATAGATAAAATGCACTTTAGAAGTATACTTTGAGTGACATCATGCAGCAGAACTCACAAGAATGTGTTAAATTCTACAGTGGTATTTGAAGATTGCTTATGTACTGTTTTAATATCTATGTGGCTGTTGTTTTAATGGCTGCAGGAAGGAATCTGATAACAGGGATAGACAAACTTAATTGTAGGATAGATAAGAAACACTTTCCTCACAAGATGGGTCTTAAACGTGTATACTAAGATTATATATATATTTACTGTCTAGTTTGATGATTTTAAGAATAGATGAGGGGAAGCGAATATGTGATTTATTTTAATGAAAGTGCGTTGCTTCTTAATTATACAGAATTAGCATAAAATACAGAGTTAGCGAAGTTAAACAAAAGAAAGGAATAAATTAGATTTGGTTTGAACAGCTAGCTACTACATAAATAGAGATGAGTCATGTCTGCTTGTGTTCATGTGACTACAGTATGACAGGTGAGTATACCTCTCAACCTCTTAGATATCTAGACAAAGCCAACAATAATGGAATGACAAAGCCCCCAAAATAGGAACAATGTTTAAATATTGCTCTTAGAAACTTAAAAATTACTAGAATAAAAGATTTTGTGTTATCGTGCATTTTCTGAAGGATATGAAGTCTGAAACTGTAATGCCTGTCATAATTTGGTGAATGCAGTCTTCACTGATTTACCAGAAAACCACAATTTTTATGAAGAACAGACCAAAAATATGAGGCAAAAATTTGGACATTCTCTGAAAATTTGAACAGCTGAGAAGTTGCAGGTGAGCATTGCTCAAGAGGTTTCACACAGTATTGTTCATGTCTGTGCTAATGAATGTGATACATAAGATAAGCATGGAGGCATTATTTACAGTGACACACACACACACACACACACACACACACACACACACACACACACACACACACACACACACACACACACACACACACACAGAAAAGGTGCCACATTTTCAAATGCCGAGTGTGGGATAGTCTTTACATAAATGTGAGATTTGCACAAGCCAGAGAAGCCATATTCACAAGCATTACAAAGAACAGGCATCCCTTTTTTTCCAAAATAGAAACTCATCTTGAGGGGTTTTAATTATTTCTGTAGTTTAATTGAAAATTCAGATGTTTCAGATCAAAAACAATTATTTTATGCAAGTATAAGACGTTTTGAAAATATTCTGTCCTAAAAATATTAGGACTTTATTCAGTTTTCATTTTTTTTTCAGAAGACAAACTGTGAAAATACTAATAGCCCTGTGCAACAAGGGACAGACGGTAACCCTAACACACACACACTGTCACACATACACACACACACACACACACACACACACACACACACACACACACACACACACACACACACAGAGTTGTAGATGACTGAGTGCAGTAGTCAAGAAATAATGTTTGAGAGACCAATGGAGAATGTCTGAAGTTCTGTGTTGTACTGAACCAGATCTAGCAGTGTATGACGACATCATGGAGTTTTTGAGGACCTACCAGTACTAGGCATATTAGTTACTCAGCTAAGGCTTGTGTGTGATAATAGAAAGACAGAAACAGAGATGTAAGGTACACAAGCACACACATGTGCACGTGCACACACACACGCACACAGACACAGATGCACGCACATGCACACTCACACACACAAACACAGATACACGTGCACACACATGCACACAGACATACATGGGCACATGCACACGCGCACACACACACACACACACACACACACACACACACACACACACACACACACAAGCAAGACATCTTGAAAGGAATATGTGTAGACTGTTCTGAACAGTGAACACTGCTAAAAAGAATTGGGTGTATGTTTGGGACTAAAATAAGGCCAGTATGGTGGTGAAGGGAAATTTGTAGATTACTGTACGTAATACCTGTCAACTGGAATGAACCTGCAAGTGAAGAGAAGGCAGAATTGAAAAACATAGTAAGAGGCATGATTAGTTGGACAATACTGAGTAGTGCATGTGAAAACAGGAAGTACTGTGTGGACATATAGGAAGCCTGGCACCTCAGTAGCCCATAATTATTTAATGTATTTTGGGGAATCTATTGTGACATTTATGTAAATGATACTGAGACTAAAAAATGAAACAGGGTCATTTTATAACATTTTCAGATTAATCTGGTGATAATATTGCCTTATTTTCACATTTGGGCTAATGGATTTATGATCTGGAGGCCCTCTGAACCCTGCATTCTTGTCAAACATCACAAAAAGAAAGCACAATATTTTAGGAAAATGTTGCTCGATTGCTAGAATTTTTATTTGATGTCTTATGCACATTTTTACAAGCCTATTAATATATATCTTACATATTTTGCAAAACCAGTGTGCACTGATTCTTGTAGAGTATTCGTAGGTAGTTACATGGGATACAGGCCAGGAAACCATCAATGAGCCGAGCCCAGATTGCCAATTGTCCCAATGACTCTGTGGTTAAATGACTTACTCAAGGTCACGTAGTAAGAAAATAAAGACTATCAGAATCAAACCCTGTATCACAGGAAATATCTTGTGAATATTCTATTGTCTTAGTCCTCTGCACAAATTACTAGGCTAATATTCTTTAAATGGGGAACAAAATATTCAGACTGCCAATTTTGTGGCATCTTTCCTGCAATAATCTAAAAATGGCAGGCTGTTCAAGCATGAGGATATTGTATAGATATGAACAGAGGCATCTCTGAAAATTAGTTGCTTGAGATTGTTCGGGTTATAACCTGTCAGTGCTAGTCTAATCTCATAATAACTATAGCTCAGAAAAATAGCTCAGAAAAATATAAATATAAAAATATAAATAATACCTGACAGTAGCACCAGGTATAAGTAGCACCATATCTAAGTATGGAATACGAACCAGTGAGCATGAGCAAGATTCTGAGGTTGTACAAAATGTTTGTCAATTGCTGTAAATTACTTTAAATATGTTAAAAGAAAATAAAGTGCGATGACAGAGTCTAGAGGAGGAGCCCAGAAGACTCTAAAGTTGAGCTAAAAGACAATATCTTTAAAAAATAAAGGTACCAGCTGGCTTTAGTGATCATATTCTATGCCAACATGATACAAATAAAATCATGTAATATAACAAGGAATGTGAAACATGTCGGGGAAGTAAATTAATGACTGTGTGATGTAAAACTGTTATGGGACACATTTTATTGTGCACCAGATTTGGGCAGGTTTTTCAGTTAACAAAAAAAATAAACTGGACCCCAAAAAGGGTACTCCACTCCTGATGAATTGAATATATGTGTTCTTGCAATCATTATTATGAATAAACAAACAAATGTCTGAAAGAGGAAGCAAAGCTCTACATACTGAAAGCCCCCTGACTAATCTAAACATACAGCTAAGAGGGTTAATTAATACTTCAAAGACTAAATTTGAAGAAAAAATAGCTTCATGGGCAAAGGGCAACCACAAAGTCATTGACAGCTATATCTGTAAACTTAAGGGAAATATGCAACAATGCACAGAACTTACTGTAAATGTCATCACCCACATTGAACTGGAGGCCATTGCCAACCTTTTGGCTGAAAGGTTTAGCTCAATTTTTCTTGCCATACCTCCATCCCCCGATAGTCCTAAGGAAATACTGCTTACCACAATTGTCCCAAACATTAGTAGGGAACAGAACATCAATGCACTTTCCAAGGCCAAAAGCACTGCATCAGTGGTCCCTGATAACATCCCAGGATGCTTGCTAAATAGCATGAAACATGACCTTTCTGGTCAGCTTGAATCACTTTTCAACTGGAACCTACAGTCAGGTTTTGAGCCCAAGGAATGGAAAATGGCTACAGTCATTCCCCCACATGAATGAGGTCCAACCACTGATCCTGGTAACTACAGGCCAATAAGTCTGATGAGCCATATACAAGGCCAATCATCATGGACATAATAAATGAGAACAAACCTGCAAATGCTGGACCCATCACAGTACTGCTTTGTTAAAGGAATGTCATGGCTATTAAATCTGGTTGACTACTTTGAGAGGGTCACCAAAGCAATGGATGAGGGCAAGACTGCGCACACAGCTTACCTGCATCTGGCCAAGGCTTTTGATACAATACCCCACTCATGCATTGTATACAAGCTCACTAAGTTAGGTATAAACCCTTTTTACCACCTGCTGGACAGCCAGTTGGCTCAGTTATAGGACTCAGGAGGTCAAAATAGGTGAGGCCACTTTCTACAAGATGCCAATCACTAGCTGAGTCCTCCAGGGAATGTAGTGGACCTGCTCCTTTTTGGCATCTACTTCTCTGAAATTGAAGCAACTGCTGATGGTTTATGGCTGACTAGGTTTGCAAATGATTGAAAGCTTGGGGTTATCGTGAACTCTCTTGACAATCCTAGCATTCTTCAAGAAGACATATCTCTGACTAACAAATGGTGCCAAAACTATGGTCTTACACTTAATGGTAAAAAATGCATAATTGTACCCTTTGGGAATTCAACCATCCCAGCTAATTACTATGTTGATATTACACCCCTAAGAGTTGAACCAGTGATCAGGGATCTGGGTAGGCGTGTAGACAGTAACCTTACCTTTGACTACCACATGGCCACAGTGATGAGGAAATCATTTTTATGTTGTGCAATGTATAAGTAAGGCATGGCATCTAGGTCAAAAGAGGTAATTGTCCCACTTACTTTGGCCTCATCAGGCAGTCATTGAGTACAATGCTCACTTCACTATGTACCTTACCAGGCATATGCAACAACTAGAACAACCCCAGAGGTTCCTTACAAAAAGAATACAAGAATCCTTTCCCTCTACTCAGTCTCCTATAGATTGCTGAGGGGTGATCTATGCCTGGCTTACATGGCATCTGCAAACCTCACACTTATGAATCACCTACATATTAATGTTAAACAGTGTTCCAGGGACTTGAATTTTGTCTGTGACTTAAATAGAACGTGCTGGATAGAAAGACATGTGTCCCAGAGACAGCCCCTCCTATGGAACAGGTTTTACATCAATGTGAAGCTGAGTTTGTCTACTACCTTATTTAAATGCAACCTAGGCCAGTGTATGGACAATAAGATATTTACACTGGGCCTGGCACCCATGTCCCTTATGGACAGGAATAGCTTATAAATGCCTGCTCTCAATATTCTATTTGGATACATGACACCATTATTCCTTTGGAAACCCTGGCTAGGCTTAGAAAGGCCCAACAGGTTGTTAGCCTCATAACAATCTATGAATCTATAAATATGTGAAATGAGCACTGCATCTTTCATATGATAATGAATACTGCTGCATTGAGATAGGCTTTGCATGAAGGTCCATAAACCAGATATGATTTCTGTGCTGATTAATAACAGAGAGAAATCTAGTTGTGCAAAACTTTGAGTAATTTTGATACATTGTAAATGATGCTTAGAAATGTATACCATCTGTGCAGAGGACTTAGCTTTTTGTGTTTTTGTTATCCTATAAAAATGACAAGAGTAAGTAGCTGTCTGCGGTATCACTCAAAGAGTCAGCTGTAATTCATAAGACAGAGAGAGAGAGAGAGACGGAGACCATCAGGAAAAGATTTCTGGTCATGTGAAAAGAATGGGCAGGATTCACAAAGCCTCTGTGTAAGAGCTACAAGGCTTACACGGAGGCTGCAGTTAAACGGTGTGACGTCAGCATGCCATGCATATGCATGAGGGCATGCTGAATCACACCTAAGGCTAACACGGTCCATGTAAGACAGTAGGGGGCGTGTCCGTAGGGTGAGCCCTGCAAACGGACACGCCCCCAGAAGAGTAAAAGTCCCGAAAGTAAACCCCCACGACAAGGTCCGTGTAAATGTGAATAAACACAACATATGCCCCCCACAGACTATTAACATAAAATGTAAAAATTAACATGTTATATTTTTTTTATAAGTTTTAAAGATGTTTGCCCATGAGTGTGCTCGCTTGCGTGGGTGTGCCCATCGCTTAGCCACAGTTAGCAGTCAGTGTAAAAGCATATAAGAACTAAATATGCAAAGTAAGCCAAGAAGCAATAGCGTAGCGGTAGAGATGTCAGCTGAAGAGGAGGCAGTCATGGTTCGAGCCCCCACAACATCAATTTTTATTTTTAGTGAAATAAGCACGAAACAATTCCCTGACATATTTGTACATGTAAAAAATTATTTTTATGTAAAATGTAATGAAATGGGCCATGTATTATGAAGAAATGTGTGAAAAAAAAAAGAAGAAATGTCAGAAATGCCCATAGCTGAGCTACACTCTAACAAGCTGAGTATATCTGCCCGTAGGTGAGCAGTGTTTTAACAGGTGTAAAATGAGTGCCTGTAGGTGAGTAGTGGTTTAACAGGTGTAGAAGGAGTGCCTGGGGTTGAGCAGAGTTCCAACACGCTGAAACTGTGTGCCTGTAGCTGAGCTGAGCGTAATATGCGTGCTGACAGCCAAACGGCACGTAAGCCAGTGTTACCTGTTTGCGCAGAGCTGCGCACCGCGCCAACAAGCTAACCGATGAGCAATGTTGAGCAAGCTGTATCAAAATTGCCTTTACACAGACACTCCTCCTGGCCTGTGTAGACAGTCATAAAATATAAAAAGCAATGGCCAGGCTCGAACTCAGGATACCATGAACCATAGTCAAAGTACTGAACCACTAAGCCATGACAGTTGCTCTTAGAAATGCAGTAATAGCATATATATAGGAATGAATGGAAAGAGGAGCATGACAAAGCAGGTTTTGTGAAGCTGATACAATTCTAAAATGGCCAATCACAGATAAGTGCAGGAAAAACGGCATATATAAGCCCCCTAGGCGGGAATACACAGCATAACTGATTGTGGAACCGATTTGCAGTCAAGATGGCAGGTGTAGGAGAGAGTAGTTGCTTCTGAGCACAGAGGTGGGGCATTGAGGAGTCCAAATATATGGTTTGGCTCCTCGTCCATGATCATGAGGCCAACTCATGCATGGCCAGGTCCTGTGGGGAGCATATAGGGCTGAGGCATGGGACCGGTTGGCACATGATCTCACCAGTGCCACAAGAATACCAATGACTGGTGAATAGGTCCATCAGCACCATGTGGATCTGAAGAGATGGAAGCAGGACCAACTGAACCGTTGGATCCAGGAGGCCCGGCAAATGCCCAACGCCCCACTACTGAGTAAGTTACATGTAATTATTTATGTAAGAAATTAACCTAGCTGATATTATGGAGATGTGTATTCCAATAGTACTTCATTTATATTACAGCTGCAGGTGTCCGTTCCATGAACCGTCGAGCCTATGCCGATAGGTTGGTGCGGTTGCTCCACCAGGCAGGTCAGTAATTCTCTCCCTGTAACTGTAAAAAAATATAAGTATGACAGCTTGCAAAAGAGTGCAGTGTAGTCACTTATTAATAAAACGTGCAAGTAACAGTGTAAGAGAGATTTTGCTAGTATTGTTTGATTACATAAGTGTGATGCAGCCTGTAATCCAAAAATAAAAATGAAACAAGTCTGAAATAAAGATGTTCCACCTGTAATATAATAGTACATAACCGGCAGCAGGCTGAAAAGTACAGCTACATAAGCTGAGTAAAACACATGTGTGAAATATATCCCCATTTAAATTCTGAAACATGACACAAGTGAGACTGTTGGAAAGGATTGTTATAACTAAGTAAAACATGTCAATAAAGCCTAGAATTAAGTACCATCCTGAATTGTAAAAATAAAACAAGTGAGAGAGTGTGAGAAAGAGGTATGAATCCACCAATAAAGTAGTAATAACTCCTGAATAAAGTATACGGCAGTCAGTCAGTACAGAATTAAATGAATGTGACAGGCACAACCAAACAGCAACATGTGTTGAAAAAAGTACTGAAGCTGGAATGTGTGTCCCAAAATCTGGATATGTTGCTCTCAGTTTGCAATATGCAGATAGTATGGTTGTATGAAATGCCAAACATCCACAGTTGTCTAGAGCCATATAAAGCAAATGTAGCTGGATGATGTAGCTGAACAGAGCCAGATATGAATGTGTATGAATAAAAATGAAATGTATATTGATGTAGCAGTAACATTCCTATCACCAACATGCATAAGTTGTCACATAGGAAACTGCAGTCAGACCTGTAGTGTGTATATATCTGCAGCTAGTAGAAATGTACAACATATGTATAGGTATTTGAAGTTGTTAATGAAATATTTCTTCACCATACCCTATAACCACAAATAATCCATTCCACGTGAAATGGGTATGTGTATTCACAATTAACTCCCCTGGACAATTGTCCTGTTGGTTCATACATATTTGCATGTACGTTGATGCATGTGCCCTGTTCATACATCCAAACCTGATGGCCTGTTGCCATCACTCAACCCTGCATGTTGTTGGAACGTGTACTGTTGTTCAAATTATGCATGTGTTATGCTTGCTGTTCAATGGCTTGAATTTATGGGTGTTTGGTTAATGGGAATACTAATGCATGCTGTTACAACTAATTGTGAATGGTATTGCATGTCACTAACCCAAACTGTCACTAAATAATGCAAAACATAGGATGACAGGGAAGGCGGGTTCCAGCGGACCCACCTCTCCCACCTCAGCTGGCAAGTGCACCTGGCAGTAGTACCCAGGCCAGACCCTCCTCTGGTGGCCCTGTACCACCTGTGGGTGGAAGCGCTGCAGGGGATGGGGCTCATCCCCCCTCTGCAAGCGTGGCTGGAGGAGAACATCCACTCACCCTCCATAGTGTCCAGACTGTGGTGCGTAGGGAGATCTGGCATGCTGTGCTTGGGCCCCTATGCCAGCTTGAGGCACGGGTGGCACAACTCACGGGCATGCCTGCTGCCCGTCCTACACATCCCCCAGCACAGCCCCGTCGTGGGCAGTGAAGGCACAGTGGCAACTGCCCATGGGTGGGGATCTCAGTTCCACTGTTGCCATCTGTGGACTCATGGGCTCAAGATATCCAAACATCCATCCCTGTCAATTGTGTAACCCCCCACATGTGTCATACACCACCCCTGTATGCGTCTTGTTTGTCTTGTCTGTTAACCTCCCCTACCTACCTCCCCAGCTATACCGACTTCCTGTACCTGACATACCACTCTCACCTGAAAAAAAAAGGCACTCTGTACCCACAAAAAAATTACGCCCCATACATAGCTGCCCATTTTGCACACATGTCTGCTGGACATGTAAACTGGCAATTACAATTGGCTGTACAACAAATATTAATGTTGTCCTCACACCTCACTCAGGGGTGGAAGGTTTCAAATTTCACACCAAATTACAAACATATGCACAGCTGTTGCTGACGAAGAAATGGGCAGCTATGGGCCTTTCCTACATCCCTCCTGCAAAACCCGAGCTTGTTTTCCGACTGTCCTACCCTCTTTGTGCCCACTTTTTCACCACTTTCCTATCTCCCCATTTTCTTTTCTTTAAAAGAAAATAGTGCGGGTGTGCATGAGAGTAAGCACTTTTAAGCAGTAGTAAGCAGGAGTGCGCTTCTGTGCACTTAGCTAAGAGTGTGTGCACGAAGCTAAGCGGCAGTGCGCATGCGTGACCTCCCCGCAAACCAGCGCTAACCCGCTTAGAACTGCTTAAAAGTGCCTTAGTCACTCTGAATGACAAGGCCTGTAGTTTTCTCAGCAGCAAAATAAAATACCTCCCTCAGTCTCGAACCCAGGAAACGCTAGTCTGCATGACTTACCACTAAGCCATGACTGCTATACAAGAACATTGTGCTGAAAGAAAAATATCATAAAATAGTAGGAATTAATGTAAAGTGAATATTGCAAGTCTAGTACACAAAGCATGTCATGTATATTTACTGTCAAATCTAGTGGATTTGTAAAATAGTACTGTGTGATGAGAAACAGTCATGCTAGTTGGTAGCTACTAGGTAATAATGTCACAGTAGCATCTGGCAAGCCACACACATACTCAGAGCAGGATAAACACTGCCATAGTTGAATAGTTAAGAGATCAGACATAGCAACTGTGACTGAGTTACAGGGATGTCCCTGATGTGAAAACAAATGTCAACTGTACCCCACTGACACCCTGTCAAATGTACTAACAGTAGGCAGAAAGGTGTAACTACACATGCAATGGTAACTATGAATGACTGAAGGTATGTACCACCTGCACGTCACAAATGGTGTACTAATACATATGCTTGAAATAACCCACAGTCACAACTGCAGAATATCAGAATATGTCATTGGAGTATCCCACTGCTATGTACCATTCCATGAGGCTGATAAAAGATGCACCTGAGAGTATCTGAGGCCTACTCAGCAGCATGATCAAATACCCTTGTAAGTGTCAAGGCCCACACAATGGCCAGACCACACTGCATGCAGTAACACCCTACCACAACAAACACATAGGGAATTGCTGCCCAAACAGATTTAGCAAGCATTACAAGCTGTGAATGTAAATGGAAAATAGGAAAGCCATAGCAACACATTGCAGGAAAGACACCTAGCAGGCATACAAGGAGTGAATGGAAAGGCCAAATATTGAAGCCATAGCAACAGATTGCAAGAGCCACTGCTATATACCAGTTACACCACAATCCCCACAGGAAAGCACACACACCCATATACACAGTATTACAAGTCTTAGGTGTCAGTTTACATACACACGGAGAAGAGGACACTGGAGGAAGGAATACTCAGCTTACAGAACAGCATGCATTGCAGTGTCTACAACACAGCTTGAAATATGAGAGACATACCAGCCCTTACACTCACAGAACAGTGTCCACAGCAAACAGCACAGTCCTGTAATCACAGTGAGAACTGCAATCACTACACAACAGGCTGCATGCAATTAGTAAATGCTGGCTAACAATTGGTGCAGAGGCCATCACATGGACATGTGCAGATACCTACAAAGCATCCTGTACTCCCAGTCCACACATGCAATACTTTCATTGCACCTGCTGGAGGTAGAGAGAGAGAGAGAGAGAGAGAGAGAGAGAGAGAGAGAGAGAGAGAGAGAGAGAGAAAGAAAGAAAGAAAGAAAGAAAGAAAGAAAGAAAGAAAGAAAGAGAAAAAAAAAACTGTAACAACAAAACAAAGAGGCTGACAGCAGGCCAAGTAACTGCAAGCCTACGGAAACAGCTGCAACAAACACAGGTAATGTAAAGTACTACTATAATAGTCTACATACTGCGAACCTTCCAGATGTGTTATTGGTCTGTATCTATGTATATGAAGATGTGCATAGGGACAGGGACATACTGCAACTGTCACTGAAGGCTCTACATACATATGTATGTGAAGGTAGCTATGTGCACATAGCAATGTAGGTTGTAGTGCAATGTACAAGTAGGTTGTACAGTAATGGATGTTCAGCAGTACGTTACTGTGTGTATACATATGTGGAACTAAAAAGGAGTATATATATATATATATATATATATATATATATATATATATATATATATATATATATATATCTAACATGTGTATACGTATGTATATCGAGATATGTATGTATATATATATATATATATATATATATATATATATATATATATATATATATATAATATGCATATGTGTATACACAGATAGAGAGGGATTGTAGAAATACATAGACATATATAGTTTTACAGTGTCATAGTTTAGTACTAGGCTATCTGCAGACAGTGTATAGAATAGATTTAGAAAATTGCGCCTCTGTATAGTAGTGACACAGTGAAGACCCCCATACATAATAGCATTAGTTTACTATGCCTCTGTCTAGTAGTGACACAGAGATGACCCCTGGTGTAAACCTATGATCTCCCATCCACTCGTCAAGAGGGTCTCTGCCTAACATGAACTGGGATCCTGTTCCACAGTATGGGAAGCCTCTTAGTGATGGATCTGTCCCTACAGCATGTCCTATTCATATGTGTGCTGAGGTTTAAATCTGTAGCTGTTGTGGTTCTGATGGATTTGGATTGTATGAGTTGGAACATGTCCATCAATACCTGATTGGACATGGCCTTGTACATCAGGCACAGATCACCCCTAAGTAGGCAGTATGCTATGGAATAGAGCATGAGTTACTTTAGTCTGGCAGCATATGAAAGTTGTTGGAGACCCTTGATCCTCCTGGTGATGGACTTATGGGGTCCCCCTAGCTGTTGCAAGTGCCAGGTGAGGTACATACCAAATGGGGCATAGTACACAATCATGGGCCTAATAAGGGGGGAGTATAGGGGTACAATGACCCCTTTTGATCTGGATGTGAATCCATTCATGATAAGGTGGGCAAGGTAGGAAGTCTATCCAACCACTTTGGCAACATGGGTGTCAAATGAGAGGTCAGTATCGATTAGTGTCACCAGGTCTCCGATTACTTTGTCGGTACTCAGTGGGTTACTGTCTATGTGATAATATGTGGGTACCTTGTCCGTCTGAAAGGGTATGACTATACATTACGTGGCATGCAGTTTAAGGCCATGACTCCGGCACCAGTTGTCGGTTTCTGTGAGGCCTTTCTGTAGGATGTATGTGTCAGCTGGTGTATCAACTATGGCGCCTAGTATGCAGTCATCTTTGAACATTGTCAGCCACTACCCTCCCATGTCTGCTTCCACATCTGAGAAATATATGCCGAACATGAGCGGTCCCAGGACAGAGCCCTGTGGGACACAACTTGTGACTGGCTCTGAGTCTGACATGGCACCAGTGAGTTTGACTGTAGGGTTTCTATCCATTAGCCGGTTTGCAACCCATCGTGTGACATATGGATTTAGATTTAAGCTGTTGATCATGTCTATGATGCGAGAGTGCGGTATTGTGTTTAAAGCCGTAGGCAAGTCCAGGTAGGCTGTATGGACCGCTGTGCCCTCGTTAATGGCTCTAGTGACTGATTTGAAAAGGTCAATTAGGTTCATAAGGCAGGATCTGCCCTCTACAAAGCCAAACCGGGTGGGATCAAGTGTCTAAGTCCCCAATGTCTCTGTGTATGAGTTCCATAATGATTCTTTCCATAGCGTTGCAGACCAGGCTGGTTAAGCTTATGGGGCGGTAGTTACCAGGGTCTGTAGAGGTGCCTCCTTTGTGGAGTGGGACTACTGTTGCTGTATGCCAGTGTCCAGGTACATATGCTGTAGTAAGGCTATGGTTGAATAGCATTTAATGTGCGTGTGTAGCTCCTCTAGGAGTTCACGTAGCATGCAACCTGCGATACCGTCGGGTCCCATTGATGCTGTGTTTACACCTTTGCTGAGGGTGGTTCCCAGCTGGACATCTGAGATGACAGGGAGGTTACAGTCAGCTGGGATAAGTAATTCTTCATGTGTGGGTGAGGGAGGGGAGAAATCTGCACTGAACCTGTCTGCCAGAATGTTGGCATTATCTGTGTGTTCAGTGTAGCTTTTGTCACTGTGAACTAACTTTGAACATATCTGAGGGTTCCCACCCAGGTGTGTAACATAGCAGAAGAAGGCCTTGTGGTTATCTGTAGTGTCCATAGCGATGTCCCTCTCATTGTTGCCTTGCATGTTTGTACGACAGAATGTATCTTTCTACTAGTGCTGATCAGAGATACCTTATCTCTATGGAATTCTGCTCTGCCGTGCAGTAGCTACCTTCTGTTATACAATTTGTTCAATGCTGGAGTCCACCAGACAGGACGCCTGCCCTTGGTGGAGAGGGTCTTGGTTTTATTTGGGATTGCATGATCCATGCATTCTTGGAGATGTCCATAGAAACAATATGTGAAGGTGTCTGCATTGTGGGATGTGGTTTCCACTGGCCCAGTGGGCATAAAGGATACCAACTCAGTTATAAGAAGTGTAAAGTTGGCATGTGAGAGGTTTCCCACTGTAGTCTTTTGTGTTGTGGGGGAGGTGGGATATGTATATCCAAGGGGATTAGTCTGTGGCAGATGTGACTAGTGAGGGGTATAACTCCGGTGTATAGCACATTGTCCCCATGTTTGTGATGATCAGGTCTAGTATATTATCTCTCCTTGTGGGAGAGGTGACTAGCTGTTCCATTGCATTTGACTTAGTGAATTCCTGGAACCTTTGGGCTAGGGTGTTTGGGGTAGAATAATGGACCCAGTGTATGTTAGGGTAGTTGAAGTCTCCCAATATGATGGTGTGTGGTGGGACATTCATATCCTCCAATGTCTTCAGGAAGGCTGACTGTGGTTCCTGAGATTAGGAGGGTGGTCTGTAACATGCTACCAGTTGTATAGCAGGTTTGCCTATGGTTATCTGCACCTAGATGGTCTCTGATGCTTCATGTGTTGCCACTAACCTGGAGGTGTGGGTGTCCTTCATGAATATGGACACACCCCCTCCCTTTTTGTTTTGTCCCGAGTCCTGGGGCCAAAAAGCATGATACGAGGTATAGCCTGGTACCGCTGGTGTGCTCTCAGGAGCCTTGAACCAGGTTCTCACTTACTGCACAGACATCAAGATTGATAGAATATGTATGTACAGATATATGTAGTACACACATACATATATAGATATATGTAGATACATATACATATACAGATAGATCTGACTGACAACAGATATGTCTGTATATGACTATCTCTCTCTCTGTCCCCCCCTCTCACTCTCACTCTCTCTCTCTCTCTCTCTCTCTCCCCACATAAACATATATATATATATATATATATATATATATATATATATATATATATATATATATATATATATACAGATATATATATATCAATATATATATACATATATATATATATATATGTATATATATATATATATATATATATATATATATATATATATATATATATATATATATATATACTGTGTGAGGCACATGTGTGCAGATGTCTTGCAACAGGTGCCTGGTGTCAAAGGCATGGAGTGAACACCAGTGTGGATACTGGAGTACCATACCCCATTCAAAAACACTGACAGCAGTAACCACCACATATGTGCATTCCTGCCTACCACTGCATGTGTCAGGGGGGAACAGGGGCAACAATTGTACAATAGGCTCCCCATTGATATACACAGTGGCACACTAGTCCTGTAATACCTGTACATGGAATGTGTCAGTGGACATGGTGTGTCAGCTATGGGCATGTAGGTCACTGTACCCCTCCACACCCCATAATGTCCTACACGGTATGTACCTCCCATGACAGCTACAGATATGGAGAAGGACACAGACATATGCAAGTAACTGTGTCATTGCACTCAAACACAATACCTATGCAGAGTGACTGACAAGACCACAGAGCACACGCAGACTACCTATATAGAGGTTACCACTGCTGGATATACATAGTTTGGTCACACCCATGACAGTTGCCCAACAACCATGGTAACACCTCCAACATCCACAACACAAATTACCTATGTCTGTCATCCTTGTCACTGCAGTATAGAGCACATGGTGGAGGTACAGGACCCTACCCACAGATACGACATACCCTGTAGCAGACCACACAGAATTAAGAAGCAAGGCTCCCCATGTGTAGATGTCAGACATACCCCTGCTGAATGTTATGCAGATAGGTAATATGTCATATGAGTCACCCTGTTTAACTGTTTGTATGGAGCAGGTACGATCATAACACATGTGTCACAAGGGGCAGGGTAGCATAACAGTATGCTGCTGTAGGCCCAGGGCCAAAAACACACTACCTACCTAAGACACAATGCACACCCATGAACACATTGCAAACGAAATATGTGAGGTGGAATGAGTGTGCCAGTGAATGGGTGCATGTTGTGTACTGGTGTGATTGCTCACCATGACTGTCTGTCTGTCATGGTAGTGTGTGCCTTGGTGTGAGGCCAAAGACAGGTGTGTGAGGTATTGCAATCAACACATACTATATTGCCATATGTTGTGCTGTGTTACCCTGTATGTCACTGTGGTGTAGGTAGGGTTATGGCAAGTAAGAGTAGTGTGCATTATCAGCGAAATATGTAACGTGCATTGTGTACAGTGCATGGGCTGATAATGTTTCCCATACAGTACCTTGATACAAACCCCCAGTGTGAGATTGTGTATTGTACCTGAAACAGTGTGTTGACTGCTGCAGTATACTAGTCTGTCGTATGGAGTGTGCCAGGTACTGTTGCACAGTTGTCAGATGAGCACTGATATCTGGTCATTTACATGTGTATCCCCCAATAGACAGACAGATGCTATATATGGTGGTTAAGTTATATCACTGCAGTCGAGTATTATGTGTATTATGTGTGCCATAGTTTGCTGACAGATATTTCTGACATATTTTCCTTCTCCTTTTCAGGGCTATGGTTCACCAGTGGAACCCTGTCTACTCCGCTGCAGAGGAGGAAGAGATACACCAGAGCCTGGTGTGAGATTTCGCAGTACTCTTTTCCCACACCAGCCAGAACCAGCAGGAGAGGGCTGCACTGTGGCAAGACCTGGTCCATCGGGTAAATGACATAGGCACACATAACTGGACATATGAGCAGGTACGCCATCACTGCAGTGATTTAATTAGAAATGTCCATCAGTGTGCGTCGGATGTCCACAGGCAGCAGCTTGCCACAGGTGGTGGGGTGTCTAGACATCCCCCCTCACCAGACTGGAGTGACTACTCCTAAGTGTTGTGGCTCCAGCCCAACAGCAACAGCAGCAGCATACATGTGTAATGATGGAGGCTGGAGCCACACAGCAGCAGGACACGGAGCATGCAGGTAACATGCCATGTGTATAGTTGACCATTCTGTACACTGTTAGGTTATGCATGTGTGAGGTGTGTCCTCATTTTGTAGCTGTAATCTTGGTAATTATTGTGCAAGAGTGATATCCTCCATATCAGCAGTACACCTGTGGAAGCTAACTGTTGCACTACTGAACTGTATCATGCCCATAGAATCAATGGCACAGTTGTGCCCACTGACAATAAATGTCTCTTTTCTGCAGGTCCCTCTGCTGTAACACCAAGGCAGCCTATCCATGCTGGTTAGTGTGCAATACCATTACCTTCAATACTCTTGATACTAACAGTAATAATAGGCTGAAGCAGTAGTGCTATGTGTTTGATTGCAGGTGTGTTTGTGTCTGTGTGTTGATATCTCATATACTGAGGTGTGTGCATGTGTGCATGTGCGTATGTGCCCATGTGTGCATGTGTGCATGTGCCCATGTATGCATGTGTGCATGTGCCCATGTGTGCATGTGCCCATGTGTGCATGTGTGCATGTGCCCATGTGTGCATGTGTGCATGTGTGCATGTGTGTATCAGTGGTGACATTGTGTACACATTGTAAACTGTGTTTCCTGTCTTACTCCCACAGGTTCTGGTGCTGCTCTGGTGTTGTGGAAGAGAGAACCTGAATCAGCTGCTGTGGATAGTGATAATGATGATACCTGTGTAATGGCACAGGTAGGTGTGCCAGGGTCCGTCATTGGTCAGCCAATTGACACTACACAGCTGTCGACTTCATCAATGCGCACAGTCATCCTGCCAATACATCCTTTGTCACCAATGTCCCTAGGTGATGGACAGGATACAGTGGGCATTGACCAGGGTAATGTGGTATCGGTGGCACATGCATCCCCACACAGCAGCCATGGCCAGGGTCCTGACATGGTACCACACAGACAGACATCCAGGGGTTCTCGTGGGAGCATCCATGGGCATACCACCCCTGTCAGATGTGCCCACAGAGGTCTTTCAACCTCAGCTATGTTTCAGGCTGTAATGCAGGCACAGTCACGTATGGAGCAGTACACCAGACAGGGTCTGAGGGAGCTGAGAGCATGTCGCACAGCCATGAGTGACAGTATGCGTGATGTTGTGGCTGCCATCCATAATGTCACCGAGGTCATTGACAGACGTTGGGGGGACACATTAGATCTGTTCCACAACTACATGTCCATGAGCCAGGGCAATGGTGGACGGTTGAGGCATTGACGTGGCCGTATGCCAGCAACAGCAGCAGCTGGCAGCCGTCGCGGATGACAACAGGCTCGCGGCCACTCACATAGTGCCAGCAGCAGCCCCAGCAATGCTGGGTCTGTGTTGTCATCAGACCGCCCCAGGAGACCACGTGCACTTGGCGTTGGACAGTCCCAACAGGGACCTGTCTCCAGTCACCAACCACCTGCTTCTGATGACAGCACCCAGTCTGGCTTAGTACCTGATATGGTCCGTAGCACCCCTGCCAGGCACAGGTACCATGTCCGTGGCCACAGACAGTCATCTGTATGACCTGGCAGGCACAGTCTGTGGCTGTCCACACACACCTGTATATGGCAGCCATGAGGTGGGACTGTGTGCATTCATACACACATGCAAACTGATAACACCTACGGCTAACGCATACATGCACACACTGCATCAACATTGCCCCATCTTGTACTGCTGTCCCTCACCAACACACACAGACATGTCAATTGGTTGTATCAGTGGCAGACTCAGGCATACCAGGTACACACCCTGTGCATATGATGAAACTGTGCCACTTCCTGCAATCTGTAAAATCGGTGCAGGAACAGGTTAACATGGTGCTGATGCACAGGGTGACTACATAGATGTGTTGTAATAGTATGATGTTGACAACAGTACAGTGTAATGATGTCATTGTGGGTATATACCAGCATGCCTGATGTAGTTACAGTATGAATGTCATTGTATTGTTTTGTACACCCATAGTAATTACCACAGTGTACTGTCTGCAAATCTTTGCATACTGGTGGTGAGGCTGTCAAGGGATGGCCACCTACATAGGTAGCACAGGGATACAACAATGTACACATTGATACCCAATGATGGTCATGTCAACTGTGAGTTGCATGCTGTCCACACACGACTCTGCAATGCGGATGTTTGAGGATGTTGATATCTGTGCAGTACTGCACAACAGGTTCAAGGCTCACAAGAGCACACTAGCACTACAAGGTCACACCTCATACCATGCATGACAGCACCAAAACACAGAACTAACTATGACAGGAGGGAGAGTGTCCATACATGTCAAGGATACTGTGGTGCCAGGACAGGTAGTATGCATCATACTAAGTCTGGAACTGCTGAGTGAGGGCTCAGTGTCTGTTATTTGACATGTGTATTATTACAGGTATGAGCACTTAGGTATCAGGCCAGTTATTCAACATTATGAAGGTACGTGGTCTATACACTTGTGGAGGGTGTGGCTGGACCCAGCCCATCTGACCTGTGAATGTCTGGGTACAGGCTTATAGTGCCTGCATATATGCACTGTTCCCTACTGGAAGTCATACACCTTGTTTGTTGTAGCATAGTCTACATACAGGCCTGCTGACTGTAGCTTTGTTTGTATGCATGTTTGCTTGTTATGTTCCTGAAACACTGATTCCACCAGCAGTGGAGATGTACAGTGCCTCTGTGGATCCGTAGTGACATCTGTATTGCTTACTGTACTGATGTCCATGTCTCACTTGACAGAATGTCACTGTTTGTCCTGTTTGCATGTAGCTTGCCTGTAACACATTGCATATGACTTACCTTGCATTTGCTCAAGACAGCATTCATATATGCTAGCACTAACAAATCAGGAGCACTACACCCTCACATAGTCACCTTGAGTACCTTGTTCCCCATTGGCCCTATGTGTCGTTATTTAGCATGGGATTCACAATGCTATAGTAGCATGTGCAAAGGTCACCTGTCGATCTACTCTCAGGTCCATTTGGTGAATCTGTGAGTCATGTGGCAATGTTACAGCTGTCTCATGTACACAGACAACCCTCTCCTCTTCCCATACACTTACAACACATGTGAGAGATGAACCACATAGCCAAACTGGGGGCTAAGCTCTCCTAACTCAGCACTGGCATTCCCTGTCAAGTGGAGTGGGATACTACAGTGAATACAGTACCAGTCTCCCATAGACCTGCCACGACCACAATCCAAACACAGAAACACACAGGTACATTATTGGACTCTCAGAATAGCATCCTGCCTGAGCAGCTGACACCTGCAAAGCAGTCACACAAGCAAATGTTAAGCCAGAGCAGAGCACGTGCAACACATAGCTCACAAAGCCTGTGTGCCAAACAGTCACAGGCCATACGGCTTGACAACACACCTGCTACAGTTGTATGAGGTACCTCTATCATCAGGTACACTGAGGTCCCGCCCACCAGGCTGAACAAGGTGACGGTCATGCTGAGCTGCCCGTCAGGCACTATGATCAACCACATAACACAAGCATACCGGTCACTCCAAGGCATGTAGAAGTATGACTCAGTCATTGTCTGTGCCAGTGTGTATGACCTCTGATGCACCTCCCTGGACTACATGTTAGGGGACATTGAGGGGCTCTCTGAGCTTGTGGCACAGGCTGGTATGACCCTGGCCTTGAGTAGCATATTACCCTCACCAAGAATGCTGCCACAATATGTAGACAGGATGAACAGTTTCTGCAATTTCATATGTTTCAGTGACATTCAAAGGGGTTCCAATGCCTGTCAGTGTGGGATTACATGCTGGACAAGCCACATTGCTTTGCTTGGGACAGCTTGCACCTGTCACCCATGGGCCATTGTATATTGGCAGAGGCTGTTGCTACACATATAGTGCCTTTGTATGCAAGGCTGACATTACATAGCCACCTTCACAGGCATCACACGGGATAGGACACTAATAGTAATGCTACTCAACACCAGCAGTGTAAACCTCAAGATGCATGCAGTGGAAACTGTCCTTAGCATGGGGTACAGCAATATCCATGCAGTAACAGACTCCTGGTACAAGGCTCCCAGGTGCACACCATCACTGCCAGGTCATTCCTGATACCATGCTTGTCGTTCCCTACACATGCACCAAACCAGAACAGGGGGGATGTATCCAAAGGCACCTCAGATACACACACCCCAGGTTGGTGGCACTGCACAAAGCATCAGAGCCTATCCATGTGCAACTAACAGTGGGTTAGACTGCCTTCAGGTTCATAGCCTGGCACACACCACACTCCCATACCCAGGAAACCCACTTGGCCTTCCTGACAACACTGGGAATATGACGGTCTCTACAAACACCATTATATGGTTGGACTGCGACTACCCAAACATAGAGTGTGAGCATTACTCTAGCTCCAAGACCCTATCTGAAGGGTTCTTAGCATTCATTCCCTGCATTGCTATGGAACAACTTGTTACCACTCCCACAACAGGTGATAACATGCTGCACCTGTTCATCACCAACATGTGGACTATATGCTCCAGACCAGTCATGTATCCCTCGCTGGTGGGATGACACCATCTACAACCCACACTGTCTAGTCACATACCACATGCAGCCCCTGCACAGAACACCACAGTCATACAGTTGTCTGATGCATATTCCATGGATTCACATGAGGCAAGCTTCGGACATGGGAACTATTGCAGTTCACAGGTACATATGTGTAGGTGGCACACACATAGATCATGTGTGCATTGACAGTACTGATATAATGTATGTCGTGCAATATTGGGAACAACACCCACACACATGGACAAACTGTGTGACAAAAATACACATTGTGTTTGTAGGATACAAACCCCTACCTAACTATGTTAGATAACTTGTGAGAGACGCAGTAGCAGAGTGCGCTATTTGCATTACTGGGAGTATTGCTTTCTCCTGCTGTACTTATAGGGTGCTGACATCATCAGTGTTTAGACAGTGGAATATGCAGCATGTGTTGTGTAGTAATAGTTGCCAAAAGGGACATTTCTCTTACACATGGAATTGCACACACTACTCCCCCACACACACACTGTGCACTTGCAGGATTCAAACCCCTACCTAACTATGTTATGACACTTGTGAGAGACGCAGTAGCAGAGTGTGCTATTTGCATTACTGGGAGGATTGTTTTCTCCTGCTGTACTTATAGGGTGCTGACATCATCAGTGTTTAGACAGTGGAATATGCAGCATGTGTTGTGTAGTAATAGTTGCCAAAAGGGACATTTCTTTTACACATGGAATTGCACACACTACTCCCCCCCACACACACACTGTGCACTTGCAGGATTCAAACCCCTACCTAACTATGCTATGACACTTGTGAGAGACACAGTAGCAGAGCACACTATTTGCATTACTAGGAAGATTGCTTTCTCCTGCTGTACTTATAGGGTGCTGACGTCATCAGTGTTTAGACAGTGGAATATGCAGCATGTGTTGTGTAGTGATAGTTGCCAAAAGGGACATTTTTCTTACACATGGAATTGCACACACTATTCCCCCACACATACTGTGCACTTACAGGATTCAAACCCCTACCTAACTATGTTATGATACTTGTGAGAGACGCAGTAGCAGAGCGCGCTATTTGCATAACTGGGAGGATTGCTTTCTCCTGCTGTACTTATAGGGTGCTGACATCATCAGTGTTTAGACAGTGGAATATGCAGCATGTGTTGTGTAGTAATAGTTGCCAAAACGGACATTTCTTTTACACATGGAATTACACACACTACTCCCCCACACACAATCACACACACACTGTGCACGATTCAAACCCCTACCTAACTATGTTATGACACTTGTGAGAGACGCAGTAGCAGAGCACGCTATTCACATTATTGGGTATAATTTTTGCTCCTGACATATGTATAGTGTGCTGACATCCTTATGCATGTAGAGGTATGTACATCTGTTACTATCCATCAGTACAGGGGAGAGCATATCTATGAATTAACTTTGCACAGGCACAGTGGCCTACTGTACTGTGGAGGCAGATGCCAAATACACTGTGGATAGCCTTCTGTATTCCCTAGGGACAACAGTCTAGTATTGCACTCTACGGCCATATGTTTACCTGTCAGATGCAAGTATCTGTTGCTCATATACTGTTTGTGGGACTTTATTGCCATAGCCTTCCCTATCTCTATAAACAACTTGTGTACTGTGGAAGATGTTTGCATATGACTGGGATCCAGTACTTTACTTATGTCTCTGTTGTAACTTCACTGTGTGCGCTGGGCAGATGCCTGTATTGTGGGAGGTTCCTGTGTTAACACATACAAATGCCAGATATGTGTGTGCAACTGCTGAACTGTGACATGGCCTAAGTGTGTGAGCATGCCCAGTTCGCAGTTTGTATGGCTTCTTGACTGACACGTCTCATTTATCTGTGTGCGAGCATGCCCAGTGTGACCTTTCCTTATGTTGAGATCTGTGGACCACCACATTTGTGTTTGTGTGTGGACACCATCTATATATCACATGTACAGTTGAGTGTTGGACATCAGGTTGTGTTCTTACTGCCCAACTGCTTTGTGTCTGACCCTAACAGGCATTATGCTGTGCCTGCAGGGTCGCCATGGGATAGTTTGCATACAGTTGTCATCATCCTTTCCTGCTGACCAAACAGTTATATTGTCGTATGGTGTACTGTTGCAGTACTTTCACTGTGGTGAACAGGATAATCGGTTTCAGTTTCAGTCCTATCACTGCTTGTAATATTTATAGTGAGCACACCAGACTGGTTGAGGGCCAGTTGTGCAGATATGACCATGTAGCATTTTGTTCAGATATGGACAGCATAGTACATGATTGTTTGACATTGTTAATGTATTCCACAACTTGTGTGGACAGTGACAAACAATGGCCATGTGCCCTAGTCCATTTGTAATGCTAGTCAGAGAGTGTTTGTCCTTCAACACACATTTACTGGTGTTTGCCATGACATATGTCATGGTTAGTGTGCTGTGCCTCTGTCTACCTGTGACATACAGGTGATATCCAGGGTACACCTACCATCTCCCATCCAGTTATCATGATTCCTCTGGATGACAGTCAATGAGGGACTCCCTGGATAACCTGTAGTGGGAGTTTAGTCGTGAGTGGAGTGAGCTTCTGGGTTATGGACCAATCAGTACAGCATGTCCTGTTTATGTCTGTGCTGGGGGTTCAGGCCTGTCAGCTGTATCGGTCACCAGCATTCAGAGTTTACATGGTGCCAAATGTCCATTGATACCAGGTTGGTCATGGCTGTATACATCAGGCACAGTTCACCTCTAGCCAGGCGGTATGGCACTGTGTGGAGCTGCAGTTTCTTTAATCAGGCGACACATGGCATCTGTTCCAGCTCTGCGATCCTCCTGGTGGGGTATTTGTGGGGTCTTTCCAGTTGCTGTAGGTGTCTGCTACGGTACATCCCTGAAGGGCCATTGTACACAATTGTGAGGCTGTTGATGGATGACTGGAGAGGCACATTGACCTACCCTAATCAAGCTGTGCTTACCTTCATGATTAGGTGGGTATATGGTATGTTTCTGTAACCACTACAGACACATGGCTGTCACATGCAGGATATCTATCACCCTGTGTCCCCAGGTCTCTTATTGCTCCTGATGTACTTACTGGGTTAACACCTATATGGTAATTTCTGGCCATGTACTGTGTTTCCACAGGGGTTGACTATACACTATTCTGCATTTAGCTTGTTGACATGGCTGTGGCACCACTTGTCTGTTTCTATGTGTGCCTTTTGTAGGTTGCTTGTGTCAGCTGGAGGGTCCAATATGGTGGGTAGTTTGTAGTTCTCTGCGAACCTGTTCAGACAGAGTCCTTCCATGTTGGCCTGTACCTATGTGACATATATAGCATACAAGAGAGGTCCCAGGACCATGCCTTGTGGGATGCCAGTTGTACCTGGTTTGCAGTCTGCCATGGCTGCAGCATGTCTGACCAGGTCAGTTCTGTCCTTGAGTTGGTTTGTAACCCATCTACTTGCATAGGGGTTTATAGTTAGGCTGGTGAGCTTATCTGTACCGCCAACTAGGGTATTATATGGAAGGGTTTAGCAAGGTCCAGATAGGCTGTGTGATCCACATTCCCCACATCAATGGCCTTGGTGCACGTTTCACATGAGTCAGACATGTGTAAAGGGCAGGATCTGCCCTATGACAGCCACACTGGGTAGGGTCCAATGTCTGTAGGTACCCAATCTTGTTATTCATGGGATCCATGATCATCTTCTCCATTACTTTGCCAACCTAGATAGTCGGGGTTGAGGGGTGATAGTTTGCAGTATCCATTCAGGCACCCCATTTTTGGTGAGGGACCACTGTTGCTGTACACTGCTCTTTGGGTACATATCCTGTGGTAGGACTGATAGTGCACAGTACTGCTATTTGCTGTTCCATTCTTCTTACAGTACTTGTTGGACACAACCCAAAACATCATCTTGTACCATTGATGCCATGTGCTGTGCTTTGTGGATGCTGGTTGTTACCTCAGCATCTGCAATGTCAGGGGGCCAGCACTCTCCTGGGATAGATATTTGGCAGTTAGGTGCTGGTAGGGAGTTTGCAAGGAATCTGTTCGGTATGATGTTGGCAATGTGTGTGGGTTTGGTGTATTGTTTGTGATATTAGAGTGCTGCAGAGCATATCTGTGGATTATCACCATGGTTCCTACCATCAGGTAGGACAGCTGTGTGATAATCCTTTGTGTCCTGCACAATTTGTATCATCATAGGTTCATAGGTTCATACTAGGCTATCTGCCCTGGCCTTGTTTGAGCATGGACAGACTGTGTGTGGGTTTTGACACCCCTTGCAATGTGCATATTATGCCCATGTAGGGTTTACTGTACTAGATGTGACACAGGGATGGCCCCCAGTGTACACCTACTATCTCCCATGCACTTCACCAGATGTCTCTTGTTGAGTTTGAGTGTGGAGCTCAGCCTATCATGGACTGGGATTCTGTTCCAGAGTGTCAGGAGCCTCTGTGTTATGGATCTGTCCCCCCAGCACATCCTATTTATCTATGTGTGGAGGTTCAGATATCTCACTGTGGTGTCTCTGCTGGATTTGGGGTTTCTGCAGTGGAGCATGTCCATTCATTCTGGATTGGACATGGCCTTGTACATCAGGCATACATCACCTCTGACTGGGCAGTATGCTTCTGAATTCGGCTGTGGTTTCTTCAGCCAGGCCGCAGATGTCCAATGTTTGGACCCTTAATCCTGTTGGTGAGGTACATTTGGGGTCTTTCTAACTGCTGCAGGTGTAAGGTAAGGTACATCCAAACTGGGGCATTGTTGTCACGTATGGACCTGATAAGGGAAGAGTATGGGGGCACAGTGACCTCTCTTGCTCTACCTGTGCATCCTTTCATATTAAGGTGGGCAATATAGCAGGTCTTCCTGGCCACCTTGGCAATGTGAGTGTCACATGACAGGTTACCGTTCACTTGTGTCCCTAGGTCCCTGATTACTTCTTCCATACATAATGGATTGCCACCTATGTCATACTTTGTGTGTGCCTTGTTTGGTATTTGTTGAGACATTCATACTCTGCAGTGTCTTCAGGAAGGCTGGCTGGGGTACCTGGGTTTGTGAGTGTGGTCTGTATCAGGCTTCAAACAGGTACACAATTTGAGCCAGTGTTACTTGCCCATGGATAGTCCATGCTGCTTCTTGCTGTGGTACCAACCTGGGGGTGTGGTTATCCTTGATAATTACTGTTAGCCACACTCCTATTGTCGTGTGTTCCATGTTTTGGAGCTGTAAAGCATGGTATGAGGCATAACCTGGTAGTATTAGGGTGCTCATCTGGGCCTTGACCCAGGTTTTTGTTACAGAACACATATTACCATTCTCCATGCTGTGGTGGGTTTGGTCTGCATGCACCTTGCAGGTTAGACTTCTGGCATTGGGTAGCATTACGTCCAGGTTATTATCCCTTGTGCTACCTATGGTGGTGGACTTGTGTTTCTGAACTTATCTATTGAAGGCACAGTGGGGGTGACAACAGCCTTTGCCAGTATCCACACAGCCAGGTGTGCTGGGTGCGTGCCATCCCTAGCAGGTGGGGCATCATGTCTTGCTCGGCATGACAGCCCAGACTGTCAGCCATGTGTTCCCCCTTGCTAACAGCAATACCTCAGCCAATTATTGTACTTGATCTTGTTGTCTTCATAGTGTGGCATCATGCTTGGTGAGGGTGAGATGTTAGGCTGGGTCTTCATGTTTGCATATACTAGATGGTGTTACATTGCTTAACACATGTCAATCATGCCTCAGGTGGTGCTGCAGGGCTGCCTCTGTCAGATGCACATACTACACTCCCTGTACATGTTTGAGAGCAGGTTGTGTCATGTTAGTCGTCCATGTTACTATATGAGTGAGTCAGAGAGGGGTATCATTCCCAGGGTTCCTACTGAGCCAGTGTATGTGCTATGCATTGCCTCATTGCCAAGGCCAGGGCATACTGGGCATGCCTCCTTCTGCCTACTGGGTCAGGCTCGGGTTGTTCCTCCTCCGAGTCACGCTCTGCCTGTGATGGCCTTGGCAATGGTGGGGGGCTGTTTGTCCTGGCCCTATGCTGGTCCTGCTGCAGCTGTTTTTACAGAATCATATTATGTAGCATAGCACATACCATGACAATTTGGGTACATGTAGTTGGTGAGTGCTGCAAGGCTCCACCAGATGTGTCCAGGCACCGGAACCGTGACTTGAGCAGCCCAAACACATGCTCTATTACATTACGTGTTTGTGCGTGTGCCTCATTATGGCGTTCCTGTTCAGGTGTGTGTGCATTTCTGATGGGTGTCATCAGCCACGGCTCCAGTGCATATCCTGCATCCCCCACTAGGTGACCATGTGGGATGTCCCCATTGGCAAATGTCTGGTACAGCTGCATCAAATGCCAGATATGGGAATCATGGTAGCTCCCAGGGCAGCCAGCACACACATTCATTATTATGCCCTGGGCATCACACATGACCTGGCAGTTGATTGAGGGGAAGCCCTTGTGGTTAATCTAGGCCCTACCCCGCTCACCGGCTGGTGCTTTGATGTGTATGTCTGTGCAGTCTATTGCACCCACTACCTCAGGGTATTCCGCTATTTGCTGGAAGAGACGCATATTGCTGGCCAATACCTCACGGGCATTGGGGAAATATACATGCTCACCAACATGTGCTGACATGGCTTCCAGGAACTGGTGCAGTACCCTGGAGGCTGATGCCTGTGATATCCATATCATATCACCAGTTGGTCTCTGGAAGGTACCTGTTGCTAGTATTCTTAGGCCAACACATACCTTGGTTTCCACTGGGATGGGTTCCCTCTGTTGGTTCTGTGTGTGAGGCGTGGCCTGTACAGCTCAACAATTTGCTGCAGGAGGTCTCTGTCCACTCTATAGCCCTCCACGATCTCCAGCTCATGTAACCCCTGGTAGGTGACCCTGGGCCTGTACACTCTTCTCCGTCTCCTCACTGTGGGCTGTCTGGCAGCATTTGCATTGTCACCACCCTCAGCAATTCTCCTATGTCTCCTTATAACAGCTATGGCAGCCCTTAGCATGCTTGGTCTGAGTGCAGCTTTTTCAGTTTTCACTTCTACTAGCTTAGTCCTGTCTTGCAGTGTCTCTCTCGAGAGAAACATACTGCAATGCTGTTTGCAGTGTTTTAAGTGCTGGGCTAGGCTAGTATTCTGCCTGTGTAATTGCCTGCTTCTAATTGTTTTCACCTGCTAGCTCTACCAGTATTCCCTGCTAGTTTCCTACTATTTCTTCTGCTTCCTTTTTCCTCTCTGTTTCCTCAGGGGGGATCAGTGCGCATACCAGCGAAAACACGCTCACAGTGGCTACCACGCATGCACTCATGCTTACATGGACTAGAATCTGCTTATTCAGGTTAAAACGCACGCACACCAGCGCAAACAGGTTTACAGATCTTTAAACAGGCTCCTACATGCTTACTCTGTCTTACACATGCACTCTGTCTTACCCGTGCCTCCCAGCATGCACACGCGTGCATGCACCTACAGCAAGAAACTTTGGTGTTGGCCACAGTGTACACCTTCCATTTCTTGACTTTCCCATGCTTATCTGTTGACACTTCTCTTTTTATGCTGTGTGATTGATATCTTTCACATACCACTTTTCCAATGAGCTTGATTTCTTCCTGACATTCCCCCCTGTGATGTCACCTATCTCCTACTCTGTTACTCCCCCTTATCTGACTCTTACACTACACGGAATGTGCTCATTTGCTATGTGACAGTGTGATTCACTATCCTACCACTCATTTACATAGGATTGCCTACTAATGCTTAGTTACATGTCTTACACTCAGCTTCCCCTCTTAGCAACGACTAGACGGTGGCCATGTTGTTTTTGGTCTGCTAGTCCCTGCATTGCAAATCCATGCATTACATAAAACCCACATTTGTGGGTTTCAAACCTTTATTTTTCTGTCTTATATAGCGCAGCCCGTTTGGCGGGGCTGAGCTGCGTTTAAACCTCGCCGAAAAAAAAAATTTATTTCATGTTTGCATCGGGTTACCATGCCAATGGCCACATATTTGCCCATTGGCATGCTGACTGCAACATTTGCACACTTTATTTGGAGCTGTCATGGCTCCATTGTGTTATTTGCAGTAACATACTCAGTTGTCAACTGAGTACATTTCTGCACCTAACACGACTCTTACACGGGCTGGTTTCAGCTTCGTGGATCGCTAATCTAACTCATTTGCATGCCTTTCGGCTGCAAGTGAGGTGATTAGCATATCCACGCCCTGCCTGTGTAAGAGTCATTTTAGCTGGTCTCTTACACGGGATTTCGGGCTGTTCCTGGATCGCGATGGCTGCATGGAGTCTTACATGACTCTTAGACTCCGTGCAAGTCATCGTGAATCCTGCCCATTATCTGTGAAGTGAATGATACTTTTACCTAAATTGCATAATGGCTGTTTTTCAACACTTGCATTCTGCAGTAAAATAAATAGAACAAGTAAGAACATAGAAAGTATATTATCAAAATGGTTACCAATGTTTAAAATCTACCCAAATTGACACAGAATCTTAATGAAAGAAAGCTGAATGAATTTAAAAGTAGGAAATACTGGTCTCTAGTAATGGGTGTGCATTGCTCTAGTTCTAAAATGATCTGCACAATTTTCAGAGACCATGAGTACATTATGAGAATTATTTCTAGCTCAACTGTAATTCTTTTGTTGTTTTATTAAACATTGTGCAGTATTAGTGAAAATCAGAATAGTAAGGAAAGAGGTAATGTGTGTGTGTGTGTGTGTGTGTGTGTGTGTGTGTGTGTGTGTGTGTGTGCGCGTGTGCGTGCGTGTGTGTGTGTGTGTGTGTGTGTGTGTGTGTGTGTGTGTGTGTTTGTGTGTGTGTGTGTGTGTGTATGTGTGTGTGAATGTGTGCATCAAATGCAGTATGCTGTGAATTTTTAATGTTATCATGATGTGACCCTAGATGAAACATGGAAAAAGCCATACATAAAAAGAAAGTAACGCACAAAAACGCACACAGATGTACACACACACATTCTGCAAAGGAAATGTTTATAGGGATGAACTAGTTGCATCACCTTTTTTGCCTTGTTCTTTTTGGAATGCACAGTATACTTGTATGAGAAACAAATTTCATTTTTCTAAAGTTTGATATGCAGGGTAATTCAAGTCATGAGTAGATGGAGCACTTATTTTACAAAATTTGGTAATAAGACATGGTCACTCATGTTGAAATTCGCAGGTTGATACACTCATGTAATGTAGTTCATGGACAGCTAGGTATACGTGATGAATGTCTCAGCAAACAACTGCATGCAGCATTAGAAATGGTAGGTGATGCAAAGAGACTGTCCACCATGCCTTATGGAGAAAGACAGGAACATTCATGCCAGCCATGAGTTTATAGAATAAGTAATATATCACGTATCTAGTGAATATGCAGCTATAGCAATGTTAGGTATTTCATCACACATGCATAGAAACTTTTGCCTTCAAAGGTCTGTTAAATAAGACCTCCAGGTGTGCAGCATATGGTTTATCTCTCATGTCACACATTTGCAGTCAGGATCCACGAAATGCTGTTTGAAGTTCATGGGAACGAAGGTGGTGTAGCATGTATTTTAGGAGAGATTTAGTGATTCTTATTCCCACTTCTGCTGTCTGACAAGTAAGATTTTCTTTATTTGTTTTTCACAGTTAGCTGATCTAGATGCTCTGGAATGGCATGGATAGGGCCTTGTGGCAGTCTGCATACAACATGTTACTTATATCCTGCATATTTTAGTGAGGAATTTCTGTGGACATTCCAGTTGTTGGATATGTCTGGCTAGGTACATACAAAATGTGATGTTGTACTCAGTGATACATCCGATGAATGCCGAATATAGTGGAACAGTGACTTCTTTGGATATAGATGCCATACCTTTGTTTATAAGTTGCACAGCACAGAATGATTTCCTCACTAATGTAGACACATGATGGTCAAAGGCTAGATTACTGTCTGTGTGTGCCCCCAAGTCGCTGGCTACTGGGTCAAATCTTAAGGGTGCTTTATAAATATGATGGTTACCAGTGATGTATGACTTCCCAAAGGATACTATTATGCATTTCTTGGCATTTAGTTTTAGTGGACGGCACTGACATTAGTTATTTGTCTGTATCAGCCCTTCCTGAAGAACATTTGTGTCAGTGGGGAATTCTATGACTGCTCCTAATTTGCAATCATCTTCAAATTTAGTGAGGCAGAGACCATTGATACTGGCCTTGACTTCAGAGAACTAAATGCCAAAAAGGAGCAGTGCCAGCACTGATCCCTGTGGGACTCCACTTGCAACTGGCCTCTTTGTAGAGTTGGAACCTGAATTTTAATTTCCTGGGTCCTGTCTGTGAGCCATTTAGCTATTCACCTGGGGTATAAGGTTTATACCTAACCTCTTGAGTTTCTCGACAATGCCAGACTGAGGTATTGTGTCAAATGCCTTGGCCAAGTCAAGGTAAGCAAGTGTGAACCATTTGACTCTCACCCATTGCTTTGGTGACCTTCTCAAAGAAGTCTACCAGTCTGAGTAGACATGACCTATCCTTGTGGAAACCACATTGGGCAGGGCTCAGTGTCTGGAGATCTCCTATGTCATTATTGATCATTTCCATGATAATTCACATATGCAACTAGTGAGACTTATGGGTCCATAGCTTCCAGAGTTCATAGATAGCCCACATTTGTGAAGAGGGATGACTGTTGCTGTTTCCCATTCATGTGGCATAAAGCCTGTTTGAAGGCTACAATTGAATATCAATTCCAAAGGGCTTGATAAGTCATGTTTCATGCTATTTAGAAGGCATCCTGGGATATTGTCTGAGTCCACTGATGCAGTGTTCTTGGCTTTAGAGCGATGACTAAGGACCTGTTCCCTAGTAATACTGGGGGGGGGGTTGTTATATTTGATGGCATTTCCTGAGGGAAGATTGAGGGTGGTGACAGGGGTAAAGTTACAGCTGAATTTGTTGGCCAGTAGGATTGCTATATCTTCTGGTTCTGTATAGGTGGCTCTGTTAACAATGAACTCTGTACACAATTGGTTGGGACATAGCTGAAGAATGCCTTGTGTTTGTCCTTGGCCTGGGAGGCCAAATTTTCCTTAAACATGGCATTGGTATACTTAATTTGTCCTCTGAGTTTTTATTTAGTTTGATGAGAGTGCTTTTATCTTAATGTGTGCTGCACCTCCTAATGTTTGCCATGAGTTTCTTGTTTCTGTTATACAGCCTATTCATGTTGTGATTCCACCAGGGTGGCTTGTTTTTTGAGTTAGTTCTGTACTTCTTCCTGGTGGGTACAGATGCCCCACTGCAGCTATTAACATGCTTGTGTAAGGTTTCTGTGAACAGTTCAGCATAGGCAGCAATGTTCTCAGGGTTTATGATGCTTGAATTTTTCCAGCTTATCACTTCATAGTAGGACATTAGCCTTAGAGTAGTTCCTGAATATTCCAGAGTTAGCTGGGGTTCCAGATTTTATTTTTAGTTTAAAGGAGACCATTATATTATCTGACTTTACCAGAGAAGATATTATACTAGGAGTGTGTGCAGCACTCTCCCATATTAGTGAGGACCACATCCAGTATTTCTGCACTCCAGCTGGTATATTGACAATCTGTTCCAGGGAGTTTCTGTTTACAAAATCCAGGCATCTCTGTGCCTACACGTTTGCTGTTGTATATGACTCCCAGTTAATAGTGGGGTAATTAAAGTCACCCATGTGTATGGTATTGGGTTGGATGGTGAGTATTTCCAATAGGTTTAAGTACATGTTATGGGTTTCCTGAGTCATAGAGGGAGATCTATCAGTTGCAAGGAAGTGGTATGGGATTTTGTTTATGGGGATTTGAACATGGAGAAGCTCAAGTGCATTGTCCTGTTTGACCAGCCTTGAGATATACAGTATTTATTTTTTATGTAAATTGAGACACCTCCACCATTAGTCCTTGTATGTGTACCTCCACCTGTAGATCTTGTATGTGTAGCACAGGGTCTAAATGTGTGGAAGGCATTATAGACTTGCAATGTCAGTGTGCTGTCTGTGGCTTTAAACCATGTCTCAGTGACTGCACAGATGTCAGCATTTTCCAGGGTGAGTAGAGATTGTAGGGAGTAGAGTTTTTTTTTGTTTGGACTCCTAGCATTGAGCAGTAACACCTTTCGAATTTCTTGGTTTTGATTTGCTATGACAGAAGTACTTTCAGTTTAGCATTACCTAAAAAAAGGCACTATGGGTATAGGACAATGGTTTGGCTAATATTTCAAAGCCTATAGGGGGGAGGTATGACCATCCCTGGCAAAGCAGCATGGTCTGTTCACCATCTACTTCCATCTTGACAAATACTGAACCCCATTAGAATGACACCAGAAACTAAGCCAATTATTAAAGTCAGTCATCTTCTGTTTGTATTGTGGCATCATCCTTGGAGAAGGTAAAATGCTAGGCTCATAAAGGCCTGGGACACATATTCCGAGAACTCCATGATATCTCTCTTTATATACTCTGGGAAGGTACATCTCTAATCATTTATACTCACATGGACTATGACTGAGTTCATACTGGAAATTTTGGTCCAGTCACCTGAGTGAGTGCGTAATGTGGTGGATCCTGGTCTGTGACAGTCAACTGACTATAAATTTCTCCTTGCTCAACTTGGTGAGACGAATATGGGTACGTCTCACAATGGAGTCTTCGATGACCAGAATGTTGGATTGTGTGGTGGCTTTTCTTATGGACTTAGAAGTAGAGGTTCCATGAGATGTGGCTGTATGTGTCAATATGGGTGTTGTTTTAAAGTGTGTGTTGGGGCTGCTGAGGGTATTTGTTATGTAGACTTCATCTAAGAGGTCTTTCAGGGTTTAGAAAGGTTACATTTAAGTGGTTCTGCATATATGGGTCTATGTGACTGCTTTGAACTGTGTGAGATGGGTGCAGTGGATGTACTACTGACAACCTGATTGACATTAGCTGTGTTTTATGTAAGAGCTCTGCCTCCAGTGACATTCTGTAAATACATCTCTCATGTGCCATGTCAGTTTGTTCGAGAATTAACTAGTTGTCAGTAAACATGAGGCACTTTTATTGGCTCAGGTTGCTGACTCCCTATTATGCTATCTCAGACGCAGGTTGTCGAATGTGTCTTTGTCAAACTGCAAAGTGCAAAAAGGCAAAATAGCGAAGCAGCTTTTCAGCGAATTCTTTCCCTGGGAAAGAATTTGTTTGCCCACTTTTGCTACTTTGCCTTTTCGGCAGGTGTAGTGAGATCTCGAAGTTGGTATATTTAAGTAGGGGGTTGTGGGGGGCACAGTCCCCCACATAGGGGGATGTAGGGGGTGAATCATCCCACGTTATGTAATGTTTTACAGTTTTTTTGTTTTGTTTTTTTTTTGTTTGTTTCAGAACAGCGATTTTTTTCCCTTGGAAAAAAATTGCTTTTCTGAGGTTTCGATGTTGTAAGCTTTCACTTACATGGGGTTGATTATGTGTCATTCGCTCTTCTGTGCGTACAATAGCATAATATAGACCCCAGGATGCCTATATCCACCAAGATGGTAACGGAGATAGTGGGAAAAATCATATCCATGGCAACAGATCCTTTTTTTTGATTAGATGGTTGGAGTGAAGATATAAAGTAATGTCAGGAGTATCTGGTTTGCAACTCTGGGGCCAGTGCTTGTCAAGGCAAACTAGTTGCCCAGTGTGCAACTAGGTACTGTAGAAATGTCATGGGTGCTTTTACAGGAAAAATGTGAACTCATGGAGTCTTTGTCTATACAGGGCACTGCCAAACACTTGAGGAGAAACTAATAAGTAGACCCTGATGATTTATGGATGAAGCATTTAGAGAGATATTCTGATATTAGGTTAGACAGCAGCAAATCAAGCAGTACTTTCAGAAATGAAAGAACTAGCTTTGTCAAGAATGATGAAAAGAAGGGATTTAACTTAATGGCAACTGCCTGGCTACTACTGTGCTGGTCTCTCCACAGCTTCAAACAGCTGGAATACGATGCTCCTTTGCTTCTTCTCTCACGAGAAGCAAAACAGTAGCACCAATTCCAAGAGGAGAAGCAATCCAAAGGCTTATTGGTATTCAATAGTCTTGTCCCAGGTGAAGGAAGTTTATATGTTTGTTGTAGCCTTTTCCTGATAGATGTCATGAATAGCAATCAAACCAAGCAGGAATTTCAAACAGAGACAATCACTGCCCAATCAGAAACAGTCAAGAATCAATGCAATCTGTTTCTTCTCTACCCAGGAGAAAAATATAACACAAATTCCAAGCTGACACCAAGAAGCAGTTACTAGGCTTTCAAATGATCAGCAGTCTTCGGGAAATAATGTCTCTATGTTCCTTCTCTCACCAGGAGCAAAACAGAAGCACTAATCCCAAAATAAATACTGACAGGCACAATGTGGGCTATCTGATAATTGGTGGTTTTGAAATAGATGTTGCAGATTTTAAAGGTAAGATAGAAAAAAGGGGTTAATATCCTAAGAGTTGAAGTGTGCACTAAGCAGCTAGATATGAAAGTGGGGGTAATTTAAGCTTTAGCTATCTAAGTGGAGAGCCACAAATTTTAAAAGAGCATGATAGATTGGAAGATGCTGGGCATTTTGTATTCTGGCTCTATGGAATACAGTGGGATGGCCAATAAATTTAAACAGCTGAAGAGGAGTGATTTCACAAAATGAGAATTTTGTGCTTGCTCACAATAGCCAATGAAAGAGGAGAGGGAAGGAAATATGTGATCAAATTAACATAAGGGGCAAGCAACTAGAAAGGCAGTTGAGTTTAGAAACACAACAGGACCAGGGTGAGAGGCTAGGCACAAATATAATTTCTGTGTGATTCACAATATACAAAATAGAAGAAGCCCATGAAGCAATACAAAATACATAAAACCAAAAATAAACAAACAAACCTTTCCCTCACAATAATCTGTGGCAGAGACTGAGTGAGCTTTTCTAGTAATGTTGTCTGTTATACTTACGATATAACAGTGGTAAGGTATATTACGTAACAGAATTAAAACCACAAAGCAAGATAAACTCTAAGTATATTAAGGAAATGTAGCAGTAGTAGAATCACATATTGAATACAAGAGTGTTTAGAGAATTTAAAATGAAGAAAGACAGAAAAAATGCAAATTACACTAACAAGGCCAAAATATGATTTTTGTAAGGAGGAGTAACCACTGTTTAAATTTACATAAATCTTCTGCCAAACTTATTAGAATAATAGAAAGACACAGAGTACAGAGTTTGATTCTAATAAATGTCATAGGAAACTTCCAGACAGTAGACCCAAAACAATTTGTTTTCACCAAAGGGAGGTCATGCCTACTCAACCTGGTGGACTTCTTTGAGAAGGTCACCAAAGCAATGAATGAAGGCAGAATGATTCACACTGCCTACCTTTACCCTGCCAAGGCATTTGACACAATACTCCACCTGGACATTGTTGACAAACTCAGAAGGTTAAGTAAAAACCCTTATGTCATCCGGTGGATAGCCAGCTGGCTCACAGACATGACCCAAAAAGTTAGAATTAGGGAGTCCACCTCCACAAACGGGCCATTCTCAAGCTGAGTCCCTCAGAGATCAGTCCTGGGACCACTCCTTTTTGGCATTTACTTCTCTAAAGTCAAGGCCAATGTCAATGGCTTCTGGCTGACTAAATTTGTAGGTAATTGCAAATTATCAGCAGTCATAAAATCTCCCACCAACACTAATATTCTACAGGAAGGGCTGACGCAGACAAATGGCTGGTGTCAGAACCATAGATTAAAACTAAATGCCATAAAATGTGTAATAGTATCCTTCAGGTAGTCATCCACCCTTGTTAACTATCACTTTGACAACACACCCTAAGAGCTAACTGAGTAGTCAGGGACTTGGGGACACACATACACTAATCTAGCCTTTGACTATCACATGCCTATACTAGTTATGAAATAATTCTGTGTTGTGCAACTTATAAACAAAGATATGGCATCTAGGTTCAAGGAAGTCATTGTTCCACTGTATTCAGCATTCATCAGACATATCACTGAGTACACTGTCCCCTTTGGTATGTACCTAACTAGGCATATCCAACAATCTGAATGTCCACAGAGGGTCCTCACTAAGTGTAAATAACATGTCCTATACAGACCACCTCAAAGCCCTATTCCTGCATTCTGTCTCCTACATGCTGTCGAGGGGAGATCTATATTTGGCATACAAGGTATAATATCAGAAACATTTCAGTTTTACATGTTATATAATTACAATAAACTAAAAAAGGAATACAGTGCTACCAGTATTGAACTAAAATGTGTAAAATAAACTGTGCTTAAGTAAGGAGCTTTTTTCATAAATAGTAATGAGTCATGCCTGCTGTGCAGGCGAGACCACTTTAGGAAGCATAAGCATTGTTCAGGAAATGTCACACCACTACAAAGCTTTTAGTATTCTTATAATTCATATTTATATTAATGGATCTGACATACAAAGTAAAATTCAAATCGTTGGTATACTATGTTGAAAGCATCTAGATGTCAATAATATTGGTTAGATGGTTGGTTAGCTGAAGTGACTGTGACTCTGAAAATCTAAATTTCTTGCATTTACATAAGACATGCCCTCAAGATTACTTAACATTCAAACTCCATCCTCAAATAGCTAAACCATGTTAGCATTAAATGCAGCATTAAACATTTTAGTGGCAGTTGACTTCCAAGATTCAGACAATTTACACAAGTGAGTAAAACAGGCTTGCTTGCTAATTTTCTTAACATATAAGTTGATAATACAGTATAGAAAAAAATATTTGAAGCTGTCATATGCAGAAATGCGGAATCAGTCCCAAGGGTGTACTTAACATTATGCCACAGTGTACACATTTTAAAAATAAATTTATATATTATTCAACAAGATGAGCTAGAATTTAAATTTAACAAAGTCCTTGAACACTGTAAAAGTTTACCATGGCTAATAATTAACTATATTTGATGAAGTCTTTCTTTACTGTTTTAATGCATAATTGATTTTTTATCAAATCTGATATTTCAAGAGTATAGTGTTTGCAGGACTGAAAAAGTATACTGTTTAGGAGATTCCTCTTTTAGCAGGGATACATTCTGGAAGTTGCTATGTAATTCCAAAAATCTTGGCTTTGTCACTGATTGAATCTGTATCAAATGATGCAATCAAAGGACAATCCCAACAAGAAAAAGGAAGCTAACTTACGTAACTAACTAACAATTAAATTTTTGCCACAGTTAAGCTAAATCTAGCACTTGTGTATATGGTATACTAAGGTAGGATTTCATAATCAAGTTATCTAGCATATAAAGCTATACAGTGGCAGTTTGCATATGAAGTATAGAGTCCTTGTTGTTTAAAAGTTCAGATCAATGCAACTGGTCAGATGGAGCTTCAGTGCTGTAATTAAAGGTGGGTTATTGTTTGGGGAAGGCCTATAGTAATGAAGCACCAAAAATTGCCTGGTGCACTGGTCATTTAGGTTACTCACATAGTACAGAAAAAAAGTCTTTCAGCTTTTCCCGGTTAGGGGTCGCCAAAGTGGAACTCCAGTCCGCTAATGACTGGCAGTGGATTTTTACAGTGCCAAGTTGCCAGCCTGATGCCCAACCTTCAAAGAAGGCACAGCCATTCACATACACCTACTTGCATGTCTTTAAATGTCACTCGACCGTGGAGAGGATATGCAGACTCCACACAGAAGGTGCTCCAGCTGAGAATTGAATGGGAGAACCTCTTGCTGTGAGGCAATGATGCTAACTGCTGCACCAGCGTGGCTCACATAGTACAGAAGACCTTTCAAATGATATTCAAGTAACCAAATTAAGGGGAAATGAGTGGAATCGGAAGCAATTTGTCAGGTGCCATATGAAGGTATTTTCGAGCCTTCCACAGGAAACCAGTATAAATGTTCACTTGAAGATGGACAGCAAGGGAAGGAACAGAAAACTGTGGAAACTCTGATGCAGTCAAAGTTGAGGAGTGATAGGCCAGTGAGTTCTCATATGACAGAGCAATGGATGGCACAGGATGAAATTGAAGAGAATGTGCCACAGGAAGATGTTATAGAACTCTCTATAGCATGTCTGAAGGAAATAGAAAATAAAAAATGTGCCCTCAGTTTAGAAGAAAATGAAAGAGAAGAGTTGTTTGGTTTAATAGAGATAGATAGACTTATTAAGATCAATGAAAGAAAAAGACTTCAGAAGGCCAATAAAATCCAAAAAGTCAGAAGTTTGATAAAATAAATGAATACAGTAATTAGGATTGTCCATAGAGATCCATGCAATATAACAGAAGTAAACAGGCTATACTACAGATAAATATAAATCAAAAGTACAAACTAAGCAATTTATTGATGACCCAAAAAGTTTTACAGGGAATTGGGAAACAAGGTAAAAGGAATTAAAAGACCACCAAAAAAAGAAGAAATAGATACATTTTGGAGAAGTATTTATGAAGATCCTGTGGAACATAGCAAAGATGCTAAATGGATAGAAGAAGTAAAAGAAAGAATAAGAAGTTCAAAGGTACATGCTATGAAATGGGATGAAGTAACATCCAGAGAGATTGAAACAAAGTTAAGAAAAGCCTCCAATTGGAAGGCCCTATGCCCAGATGCAGTACGTAACTTCTGGTTAAAAGTATTAACATCTAAAATTTAGCTACGAGTAAGAACTATTTATATGTGCACCCTGAACAGACACCAACCTGGCTAACAACAGGAATAACAGTGCTCCTACTTAAGTGTGAACCTGAAAAGCTACCCTAGAAACTATAGAGCAATAACTTGCCTTCCGATGACATATAAACTATACACTGGAATTGATTGGAATTGATGCTGACAAAGTTTATAGTCATTTAGAAGAAAACTCAATTATGGCAGTAGAACAAAAGGCAATAAAAGAAAGTCATATTGAACAAAGGAGCATTTGTTGTTAAATAAGGTCATAGTGGAGAACTGTAAAAAGGGGAAGAATCTAAGTATGTCATGGATTGACTATAAAAAAGCATTTGATAGAATTCCACATTCATGGATAAAAGAGTGATTAAAAATGTATAAGATGCACCCTACACTGACTACATTACAGAGACACCATGAAACAGTGGCAGACCACTTTGCAATTAAGCTATGATAAAGGATAAATTATTATTCTAGGGATAAAATTTCAAAGGGGGATATTCCATGGGGACTCTTTGTCACCGCTGTTATTCTGTCTTGCCCTTAACCCATTAAGCTGTCTACTTAATAGCTTAAGCCATGGCTATAACTTATTCCTAGAAAACAGCAAAGTGTAAAGACTTCTCATCTTCTCTTTGTCGATGATTTAAAATTGTATAGCTCATCAGATGAGGAACTGAAAGCACAACTGCAAGTTGTCAAACCTTTTTCAGATGATAAAGGAATGTCATTTGGTTTTGATAAATGTGCAAAAGTAGCCTTTAAAGCAGGAAAATGGCAACACCAAGAAATAGTTTGGGACAAGAATGTGATCTGAATAAACTTGAGTAAGAGGGATTGTATAAATATTTGGAAATTGATGAAGGATCAACAATAAAACATGAACAAATGTGAACAAAACTTAGTAAGGAATACTTTAGAAGACTTACATTAATTCTAAATACAGCATTGAGATCTAGGAACAAAATTCAAGCTATAAACCAGTTTGCTCTTCCTGTTCTCACATACAGTTTTGGAGTGATTGACTGGCCCCAAAACGTGTTTGCTAGATTAGACAGGAAAACAAGAAGTATGCTTCATGCTCTCCAAGTGGTTTATAAAAATCACTGCATGCCAAGATTATATATTCCCCATTCCAAAGGAGGGATGGGCCTCTTTGAAATTGATTACATGTATAGATCTGCAATTGTGGGACTCCACACATATCTGCTGACCTCACTAGACCCAAATATAATGAAAGTTTTGAAACATGAGGAGAATAACTCTAAAATGACTTCTCTGCTTAGTCTAGCAGAAGCATATCAGCATCAAGCAGGAATGGAAATCAAACCAGAAGTAGATAAAAATCAGGCAGCAACTGAATGTGCCAAAAACCAAAAGAAAGAATATAATGTGAAGGAGCAAATGAGAAGGCAAGAAATGTGGAAAATGCATAAATATAGTTGCTAGTATAGAAAACGTCTGGAATAACCTCACATTGATCAGGAACAAATGCAGGAATGGTTACAGAGAGGCAAATACAAAGAGATGACAGGTTAATATTGGCAGCCCCTCCCCTCCAGTTTAAAGTGCAAATACATAAATAAATAAATAAATAAATAAATAAATAACATCAAGTTCATGCATAGGCAGTCAAACAGTCTGTTATCATTGGCCATGCTGCAGTTTCAGAGTAACTTTTTTTTCCTTCAACACTGTGACAACTATTTTTTTGCCCCTCAACTTTGAGTGGAGAGGGAGGTCGGGAAGGTGGCCTAATGGTTAAGGTGTTTGCCTTACAAACACCAAGTATAGGGTTTGAATCTCACAGGGAATAATTGGTTAGGCTTAAAATGGCTTGCAAGGGCAGTTAGTCTAGTACTAATCTATGAACCTATGAGTGCTCTAAACCTCTTAGCCAAAGAAATCTGAACAAATCTTCAAGCAATAGGGGAACAAGAGCCCAAAAATAGAGACAGATTTGAAATATTGTTCTTAAATTGCTAGAATAACAAGATTTGAGTTAAAATGCATTTCCTGAATGATATGAAGTCTTAAACACAAATGTATGTCACTATTTAGTATCATCAACCCTCAATGATTTGTCCCCAAACCACATATTTTATGAAAAAGAGATAACAAATATAAGGTAAAAATCTGGACATTCTGTAAAAATCTGAATAGTTGAGAGCTATGAGTGCTATTTTAAGGATGTGTACAGGGTGCGTGATGAGTTAGCTACAGTTCTGCACCTATGCTGTCCAACTAGGAAATCTGCACAGAGGAATCTCAACAGCTGCCCCCAAGATGACTCCTGATCTAGGTAAGTAACACTAAATATATTAATTACTTCCCTCACTGGAGCGCTGGAAGTTTGCACTTGAACTTGCAATGGGCTCAAACTATTTCCTCACATTTCTAACAAATGTTCATATCTCTGGAAGCCTAGGAGTTACTAAATATATATAAATGGCATAATCTTCAGCATAAACTATTTTTATAGTGATAGTATGTTTTAGGCTCTAGGTAATAAACTAGATTTTATAAGTCACAATAAACATAGTAGTTATTTTATCTGCATTATTTTGTAAACAGCTTACAATAACTCAGCAACCACTCGTTGACACATACTGTTTGCAGCATTTTCTTCATTCATATGAGAGCTTTCATATGAGGCTAAGCTGTTCTATCTGTGCTTCTTGGTTGTCAAGATATTTAGAAAAAATGGCATTTATAACATTATAAATAAATATATGAACAACAATATCTCCTTACCTGCACTAGACATAGGATAAAAATCAATACAGTTGTGTTTTCCATTGTGTAAGCTTTAAGATGAAGTATTTTAACAGCATGGTTTTGGAATTATTAATAAAAATACAAACAAGCAGTATTTGACGCCTAGAGGCATTAGCAGAATACAACTGCAGAAACACCTGGAGGTATCGTTCAGCTGTAATTAGTTAACTGGAGAGTGAGGCTGTCTGCACTATGTGTGTAGGTATAGGGACAGTGCACAAGTGTGTACATGAGTAACTGTGCATGAATGCTTTTAGTGAGCATTTGTGCATGTGTGTGTGTTGTGTGGTGACTGCCTGATACAACCTTTGACTAGTATGAATAAGGGGATTGTGGATGCAGTAATTGCATGCACAAAGGTGTGTGTGTAAGCATGTGTGCATATGCATATGTGTGTGTGTGTGTGTGTGTGTGTGTGTGTGTGTGTGTGTGTGTGTGTGTGTTGTGGGGTGACTGGCTGATACAACCTTTGACTGGTATGAATAAGGAAATTGTGGTTGTAGTAAGTGAATGCACAAAGGTGTGTGTGTAAATGTTTGTGTGTTGTGTGGTGACTGCCTGATACAACCTTTGACTGGTATGAATAAGGAGATTGTGGATGCAGTAAGTGCATGCACAAAGGTGTGTGTGTGTGTGTGTGTGTGTGTGTGTGTGTGTGTGTGTGTGTGTGTGTGTGTGTGTGTGTGTGTGCACACATGCATGTGTAGTTTTGTGTGTGTGCATTTATGTATGTATGCATGTAAGTAATCCCACCAAGTTGCACATCTGGACAGACCCCCAGTTTGACAGCTAGTTTGACAGATAACAAATTAGCTATGAGATTGTAGCTTATGGCAGCAGCTTTGACAGTGATCAAACTTGCTGTGTTACATAAGAAAGTATATGCTGTTGTTTTGTGGTGAGTTCTGTACATGTAGCTGTATGTGGCTGTGTATCTGTCAGTATGACTATAAACCTGTGCAAGAGTCTGTGTGTGTGTGTGTGTGTGTGTGTGTGTGTGTGTGTGTGTGTGTGTGTGTGTGTGTGTGTGTGTGTGTGTGTGTGTGTGCAGTTGTGTTATGTGATGGGCTGGTGGGTTATTGCAGAGTTTATTGATGTGTAAGCAAGGAAATGTGTTTGAAGAAAAGATAACTTTCATAGGCCAATCAATGAAAGCAAGTGTATGTGCTACTGGGTAAGTGGTAAATGGTGATAAGGTGTTGGGTGGGAAAGGGAGGTTGCCAAAATGGCTATCACAGCCCTGCTTTCATAATAAATAGTTCAGAGGCAGGAGGGCCAATTCAGGAAGGTTACTGCACTGGGTACACCTTGTTGCAAAAATTTCCTGTTTTGAGACAGACCTGCCTTGGTATTTTAGCAAAAAGCCATGCAGCACTATGGTGGGCTTTGTCTGCTGGTATGCTAAATGCTAATGAGATATTCTGGGATAGAGGCATATCCTAATTAGCCATGTGTTCTCTGCCAGAAATGCCAATGGTAAAGCATTTTCTCAGCAGAGCATTTCAGAGAATTGCTTGGCTGTGTGAAGGTACATGGCTACTAATGGTCACACATTAAAGGGCCATCTCCAAAAAGTAATTTTATCGATAGTGGTACAGGTATGTGTTATAGACAATAGCAGACATATACTGTTGGGGTATGTGTTAGGCTGCATATGTGAATGCATGTGTGTGTGTGTGTGTGTGTGTGTGTGTGTGTGTGTGTGTGTGTGTGTGTGTGTGGCTCTGCCTTGATGGTGTCAGTAGGAGGGGTTAGAGGGATATAGTTAGTAGATAGGTGTGTGTGTGTGTGTGTGTGTGTGTGTGTGTGTGTGTGTGTGTGTGTGTGTATGGGTAAATGGTTAAGTGTATCTGTGAAATGAAATTGGTTAGGCGGTTGTATGTGTGTGTGTGTCTGTATGAATAAATGTGTGTGTGGGGGTGAAACCATCACTCCTCCAGACTCCCCGAGACTAACTTAATCCTGCAATATTAAGAGGTAGAGAACAGTAGACAAGAAGTATATCCTACACACCATTCCTTTAAGGCACTTAGAAAAAAAAAAAAGAAAGAAGGTGTGTTTCAAGGAACCATAGACACCATGGAGACTCTCCTTAATGTGCTTTTAAGAAACTCAGGAAAAAAAGAAAAACAATGTGGAGTGGGGAAACACTATACCCAGGGACACTCTGCACAACCTGTATTAAGTGCACTAAACAAGTTTCAAACCCTGCACTGTCTAACATCAGACATTTGTCTTCTCGACCACCACTAGATACCAGGGATACTTGAGGTTATTGCCAGTGTTTCTTAAAAAAAAAAAAATAAGTAAAATAGGAGAAGGTTTGCATGCTGTACATTTGATATGGAGAAGAGCAGCATTAATGTGCCACACTAACTAATCTGTTAATGTAACCAGGTTTCACTACAAAAGCTGAGCGGTGCATTATACAGCAGCAGGGTGAGTTTTTACAGTATTACGTGGACTCACTTTAAATCTATAAAGAGCAAACATTATCATCATGATACAATTTAAGAACAATAGGAAGAGTGAAACTCTATGTCTAGCATTACTGACTGGCTGTAAGGATCTATGATTATGAAGGCAGGGGCCAAAAAATAAAAAGAGGCATTGGGGACATTCTGTCAACACAGGGGAAGGTAAGAGGTGTGTGTGTGTGTGTGTGTGTGTGTGTGTGTAAGTGCTTGAATGTGTATGTGTATTAGAGTGAATGGAGAGGTGCCTTTGACAATGTGGTGTAGCATTAACTACCACAGAAAAGTATTAATTTGCACTTGCTTACTTAAGGCCGAGTCAGGGACATATAAATTATCCAGTAAGAAGGATTCTCTTCATTGTGGCTAACATCTCCAAATTGCAAAGCTCTAGTAAACAGCTCCTTTTTTTGGCAGGTCTTACTGTTAGCACCGGGGGTCTTTCTGAACCTCTGGGAAGGAAGCTTCTAACACTGAGGCTGATCAGTTATTTTTCATTTGCATCATTCAAAATTCCGGTATCCTTTTACCCCATGGTTTGTACATTTGAGAAGGAAGTAATTTTTGAATTTTACCAGCATAGCTTTTCAGTAATGTAGTCCATTGGTTGCAAAAAAAGCAATTATTAGAAAATGGAAATCAAAATCTAAACTCTCTATAACTGAAATATTGAATATTGTTAAGGAGATAAAAAAATTGAAAATGGGATCTTTAAAAAAGGGGGAAGAAGCAAATTACATAGAAATAAATGGAATTTGTGGGAACAATATATGCAGGATAGTGTTCAGGAGGTGGAATTAAACTTGTAAGAAGACAGGAATTGTTCTGCTGATTAGGGGTGGGGACAATAGTGTTGAATTTTTAGTCATATTGTACTGAGGCCCTAGGTTCGGCAGACCACTGAGGAAGCTAGACAAGTTACTAATTACTCAAGAGTGCTGGCTGCTTATGTGACTTACTCAGAATCACAGGAGGCAGATGGATGATGAAGAAACAAAACCACAGACTGCAAGAAGCTGCTTACTAACAGCTCTGACCAATGACACAAGCACATCTCAGCTACAGTGGATATAAAAAGTGTACACACCCCTGTTAAAATGTCAGGTTTTTTTGATATGAAAAATGAGACCACAATAAATCATTGTAAAATGTTTCCCACCTTTAATGTGACCTATAACCTGTACACTTCAATTAAAAAACAAATCTGTTAGGGGAAAAATATAAAAAATAAAACATGCACAATACACTGGTTGCATAAGTGTGCACACCCTTAAACTAATACTTTGTAGAAGCACCTTTTGATTTCATTACAGGATTTAGTCATCTTGGATACACACCTGCCATCAATTAAAGAGACTCTGATTAACCTCAAATAAAGTTCAGCTGTCCTAGTAAGATTTTCCTGACATTTACTCAGTTGCCTGCTACAGCAAAAGCCATGGTTCACAGAGAGCTTACAAAGCATCAAAGGGATCTCATTGTTGAAAGGTATCAGTCAGGAGAAGGGTATAAAAAATGTCCACAGAATTTGATATACCAGGGAACACAGTGAAGACAGTCACCGGAAATTGGAGAAAATATGGGACAACAGTGATGTTGCAAAGAACTGGACATCCCTCCAAAATTGATGAAAATACAAGATGAAAACTGGTCAGGGAGGCTGACAAAGAGACCTACAGCAAAACTGAAGGAGCTGCAGGAATTTCTGGCAAGTACTGGTTGTGTACTGCACGTGACAAAAATCTCTTGTATTCTCCATATGTCTGGAATATGGGGTAGGGTTGCAAGACAGAAGCCTCTTCTTACACAGAAAAACATCCAGGTCCAGTTAAAATATGCAAAAAAATACGTCTCCCAAATGCATGTGGGAAAATGTGTTGTGGTCTGATGAGACCAAGGTTGAAATTTTTGGCCACAATTCCAAAAGGTACGTTTGGCACAAAAACAACACTTCACATCATCAAAAGAACACCATCCCCATGGTGAAGCATGGTGGTGGCAGTATTTGTGGTTGCTTTCTTTAGCTGGAACTAGGGTTTAAGTCAACATGGAGGGAATTATGAGCAGTTCCAAATACCAGCCACTTTTGGCCCAAAACCTTCAGGCGTCTGCTAGAAAGCTGAAGATGAAGAGGAATTTCACCTTGCACAAGACAATGACCCCAAGCATAGATCTAAATCAACAAAGGAATGGCTTCACCAGAAGAAAAATAATGTTTTGGATTGGTCCAGCCAGAGCCCAGACCTAAATCCAAAAGAAAATCTGTGGGGTGACCTGAAGAGGGCTGTGCAAAAGAGATGCCCTTGCAATCAGACAGATTTGGAGCACTTTTGCAAGGAAGAGTGGGCAAATATTGCCAAGTCAAGATGTGCCATACTGACTCCTACCCAAGAAGACTGAATGCTGTAATTAAATCAAAAGTTGCTTCAAATTAGTTTAAGGGAGTGCACACTTATGCAACCAGCTTATTGTACATTTTTTTATTTTCTATATTTTTTCCCCTTCACAGATTTGTTTGTTTTTCAATTGAATTGTAGAGGTTATAGGTCACATTAAATGTGGGAAAAGTTTTGAGTTATTTATTATGGTCTCATTTTTTTATATCACAAAAATCTGGCATTTTAACAGTGGTGTGTACACTTTTTATATCCACTGTAATTGACAAAAAATGTGTAGATGTTACCTGTGGACCCTTCTTTACAGTAAAAAAAATGTGATTTTATAGCAGTCAGTCTTGAATAGGGTCTTAGACAACCAATTGATATCTCAACACTAGATCAAGGCTCCATGCCCTTGAAGTGCTTTTGTTTTCTGGACCGTCCTGGTGCCGCATAGTTTCTAAGAATGTCTCTCTGACTGAACTCATTTATGAAATTGTGGATGTCTGTCTGAAGCCTTTATTGCTTTTGGTTATGTTACATTTGCAGGAAAAAAAAGAATTTTGCAGCTTGTGCATGAATTCCAGCTTGACATTAAGTGGTACATATGTGCCTTAGGCATTAAATCTGTATAACTCTTTTCATGTTTTGCAGGTTTGGCAGCCATAGAATGCTGCTTTCATCTGGCAGACATTTACAGCAAACCTTTTATGTACTTCTTGCTTAGGCTGATAGGAATTGCTTTAACCAAAAATATATTTTTTCAGAATCACTGCTGCATAAAATTGTGTATACATGGTGGCTGTGTTTGCGCCATCTATTTTAATTTATTCATGAGCTGCTTTGAAAATAAATGTATTAGTGATTAAGAAGTTGGATGGATAGTGGCAAAGATTTATAACAGACAATTGGATGATTTGAATCAATCAAAAAATTACATTGTATACATTTATGGATAATTTGAATAGCAATGATTATGGAATTAGATTCATTGTTCGGGCTGAGTTATTTAATTCTAATCTTTTGGATAATAGCATTACTAAGGTCCTTGATTGTTCATTTATAATGATAGTGTACAGAAAGTGCATTCCAAACATATAGTAACATACACCAGCTGCCTTCCTAGACATATAATTTCCAACATACCAAAATTGCAATATATATGAGAATTAAAAAAAAAATTGTTGAAATGCACAGGATATACCGAAACAGTTTAAGACACCTTCACCATAGGCTTCACCAAAGTGAGTGTAATGAATCAATACTTGAACTTTAGTGGAACATTCTTTCAGGGGCACTCTCCTTCAGCATCAGAGACATAATAACTGGAGGAGTGGGACTATTAGATTGACTCGGGGGGGGATTGGAATAATAATTAACGGGTTTACCTCACACACACACAAGGCATAGTGTTTGGTTCTCAACTTTGAGGGAAACTGGCTAAGCTTAAAAAGGCCCACAAGGAGAGCTGCCTGGTACCTACCTATAATTCTATCATCCATTTTGGTAGCAAAAGTTGAAAAATCCAACATGTTAGGACAATTTTATTAATTTTAGAAAGAGACAGAATCTTGCTCCACACCTGCCTGAATAAAAAGGGGGTTTGAAATTAAAAAAACCTTAACAAATATATTATCAGATTTGGTAAAGGTTACCAGCCATGGAAACTAATAATTTTGCAGTTCTGTATCTAAAATCAAACAATTTTATTCTGCTAATGCTTATGGCCCAGTCTGTGTTCCTGTGTGGTGTACTTTATGTGGGAATGACATCATATCAATTAAAATTATGATCTTACGAATACTTTAGTAAGACATGCTGTCACTAAAAATGAAATGCTTGATACAGGCATTTCTTAGATCTCATGACCGCACCTATGTTTCTTGTAGATGGTAGATTTCAACAGTCCTAATATATTAAGATGGCAATTGAGTTTAGAGAGTTAAGAAAAAAATATGTATTATTAGTTCAAGTGCTTTATCTGTTCCAGGCATAGTTCTCAACCGTTCAGATTTTTGTAGAATGTCCAGATTTTTACCTCATATATTTGGACTGTTCATAAAATTTATGATTTTCTGCCAGTTCACTGGTATGATCTGTGTATTGAAGTCATTAAATAATGACATACATTTGAGTTTCACGCTTCATATCCTTCAGAAAAAAATGTGTGCAAACACAAATCCTAACAACTTTCTAAGTTTATAAGAACAATATTTAAAATCTTTCCCTATTTTTGGGCCTTGTCTGTAAGGTGAACACCTTAACCATTATCCCAACACCCCCCCCCATTATGTCAGGCTTTGTCTAGATTTCTTGTCCTAAGAGGTTGAGGGGTATTTCAAAGAATCAGTGACAGCTTGTGAGTTCAATTTGTTCTTGGCACATTTAGAATGCACCAGGCTGCAAGGAAACAGTTGCTATAATTTTTTTCTTTCTTTTATTTATTTATTTGTATTTGTCAACCAGGGTAGTACTCTGACCTCTATGGACCTTTATCAGGTGCAGCCCAGAAGCAATGTTTACCACAATGCCTGTCTGGAGATTGCCTGTTTTCTCTGTGGGGTTACTTCCTCCTTCCCAAACCCCACGTGTTTCTAACTCAAACTCACCCAACAATTGGATGGGTGACTATTAGGGAAAGGACTGCTTTATGTAATAACTGTGGAGGGCTAGCCAGTTTAATAGTGCTGGGTATACCAGTGATAAGAGGGTCAACCTGACCTATGCCTTGTGCCTATGCTAACAGAAGGAGGGAGCCTATGTGCCTCTACTGGCACTGGCCAATGTGCCTGCCATATGGCCAAAGGAACTGGCTGATCCAGCTAATGAGCTTTGGTTACATGAGATAACTCTAGTGACTGAAAGTTGGATATACAACTAATTAACCTGTCAATGACTACTACACATAATACAGGTTCACTGACAGTACAGCTTGGAAGTGGATGACATGATGATAGGTAGGAGGCTGGACATTCTGTGTATCCAGGAGACAAGTCAAAGGGCAGTTCAGCAAATCCACTTTGCTTAGTGTCTGTTGCTCAAGGAGACAGACCTAAAAATGATGAGGGGAGAGTCTTCTCAATATAGGAAGAGATATTATTAGAAATAGTGATAGACTCATGGCAATCAGAGGTAGGGAAATAATCATAATCTCAGTCTCAGACTAAGCACCAGCAGGCAGTGAGGAAAGGATTGCATTCAGCAGTAGTTATGGGACCTACTAGATAAAGTAAGAGCATGAATTGTTGACAGTCAGGGACCTGAATGATCATATGGATACAGACTGGCAGGAAAGTATAGACTTGCTGGGCCCAAACTGGTGGGCAACAGGAATAAAGAAGGAAAAGTCATTCTAGATTTCTATCTGGCTGGCAAATGGCTTGATGGTGGCAATAACGTGGTTCAGCAAGAGAAAGTCACAAGATTGCATACATGAGTGGCCAACATTTAGGTACACTTCCTGGTTAAGAAAGGACATTGGGTAGAATCAGAGATAGCAAAGTCAACCCCAGTGAAACAGTAAGCCCACAGCATAAACCAGTGGTGGCTACTATCAGTTGTAAGCAGTGGTCAGAAAAGGCCCTAAGGTCAACAGAGACTAAGTTGAAGAACTGGAAGTTGACTGGATTGAAAGCACATGAGTTCAAGGAAAAAGTCAGGGAGTTAAAGAATGGTAGTGTCTTAAAACAGTACACTCGAGGGCAAGCCAGGTATGAAAATAAGATACATAAGAAAAGATGGTGGCTGAATGCAAAAGTTCAGGAAGCTATCAAAAGAAAGGAGGAGGAAAGGACAAAGCGGGAGACAGAAAAAAAGATCAAGCTAAGAAAGAATACTGATTGGCTAGCAAAGATGCTAAATGAGCAGTTGCAATCATAGCTCTCAACTGTCCAGATTTTTGTCTCATATTTTTGGTCTGTTTCTCATAAAATTGTAATTTTCTGGCAAATTGCTGGCAAATCACTAAGGACTGAAGACAGAAAATAATGGCAGCCATTTAATTGTTTAGACTTGATATCCTTCAGAAAATTAATGCTAAAGCAAAATCTATTATTCTATCAACTTTCTAAGTTTGTAAGAGCAATATTTAAAAAGTGTCCCTATTTTGGGCCCTTTGTCCTCCATTGTTTCTGGCTTTGTCCAGATGTCTTGCTCTAACAGGTTGATAGGTATAGCTGCAATATCAGTGCATCAGAGACACACTTCTGGAGAAGGACTCAGCAGCAGATGACACAAAAAATTTCCATTACATTGCAAGAAAATACGGACAGATAAAGAACATCCGCCATATGATCCGCCACATAACCCTTGACTCAGGTCACTCCACAACAAGTACAAATATGACTCTGTCATTGTCTATGTTGGTGTGAATGACCTGAGACGTACCTCCCTGGACTACATGAAAAGAGACATGGAGGAGCTCTCTGATCTTGTAGCCCAGGCAGGTATGACCCTAGCCCTGAGTAGCATTCTGCCATCGCCCAGAATGATACCGCAGTACAAGGACAAAATGATTGACTTCAACAATTGGCTAAGCTTCTAGTGTCATTCTAAGGGGATCTAGTATCTGTCTGCTTGGGATAACATGGTCGACAGACCACGATGCTTTGCCGCAGATGGCCTGCACCTGTAGCCCCTGGGATTCAGGATACTGGCTAAGGCTCTTGCTGCCCCTATAGTGCCTTTTTTAGGCAAGGTTCAAATAACAAATTCACCACCATAACAGGAACAAGCAAACAAAAACTGAGGGTAATTCTACTCAATGCTAGAAGTCTAAATCTCATAATGCACTCACTCAAGGCACTCCTTAAAATGGAGATCATTGATATCTGTGCAGTGACTGAGACCTGGTTCAAAGCTCCAGAGAGCACCTCTGCACTATCAGGCTATAACTCATACCACACTTTTCGGCCATGTAACCTGGACCAAAACACCAAGGTGGAGGTGTGTCCATATTCATTAAGGATATCCACACTTCCAGGCTAGTTGCTCAGCATAATGCATCCAAGGTTATCCAAGTGCAACTAACTCTGGGCAAAACTGCAATCCAAATTGTAGCTTACTACAGATCCCCCACCGTGCCCCAGGATTCCCACTCCTCTTTTTTTGATGTACTGGAAAATATTAGGGTTCAACCAAACACCCTAATAATGGGCAACTTCAACTACCCCACCATTAACTGTGAAAACTACTTGTGTACCAACTCCTTAGCACAATGCTTTCTAGAATTCATAAACTCCAATGCCCTGGAACAACTTATCCACACCCCCACCAGGGGCAACAATATCCTAGACCTAGTCATTACCAACATGAGTGACTGGTGTTCCACACCTGAAGTCAATTCCTCGTTGGTCCCATCTGACCATAAGCTAATCACCCTTCATATCCACATCCTGCCCCCACCCCCCATTAAGGAAACCACAGAAACAATTTCTCCAAAGCCAACTTCATGCTTCTTAAGACAGAAGTGGTGAACTTCATGACACCCATGCAGATGGACAATACAGTTACAACTGCTGAATCCTACACAAATGCACTTTATAAGCACTTACACGAGTGCATGGATCATGTTATCCCAAACATAGCCAAGATGATATCCTCCAAAAAAAGGAAGCCAATCTGGTGGTCCCCTGCCATAAACAAACTGTACAACAGAAGGAAGAAACGGTTGCAAAAGAGAGTAAAATCCTATGAGTGCAGGAGCTCCCTGGTCAGCCTCAGTAAGAAGCTGAGATCCCTTATAAGATCCTCTGAAGCTAGCTACGAAAACAAAATCACCACTAATTCTAAGGACAACCACAAAGCATTCTATAGCTATGTCAAGAATCTTGATGGCAACACCCAGATCTGCTCTAAGTTACAGCACAATGGCATGAAAATTACAGAACCAACTGATATTGCCAACATCTTGGCAGATAAGTTCAGTGCTAACTTTATCCCCCACCCCCTAAAAGGCCCATATCTATACAGGAAGAATGCAGAGTTCCTGTAATCACAACTATGCAGGTAAAAGCTGCTCTAAAGCCAAAAACACAGCATCCATGGGACTGGACAACATCCCAGGCTGCATTTTACACTAACTGGCACCCCACTTAAGCACCATGTTCAATAATAGCCTCTCATCAAGCTTTGTGCCCACTGAATGGTGCACAGCAACAGTTATCCCACTTCACAAAGGGGGAGCCACCACTGATCCTGGGAACTATCGACCTATTAGCCTGACGAGCCTGGTCTGCAAAGCCATAGAACGTATCATAATGGAACTCATAAACAAAGACATTGGTAACCTCCAAACTCTGGATCCCACCCAGTTCAGGTTTGTGAAAGGCAGATCATGCCTCCTGAACCTGACCGACTTCTTTGAGGCAGTCACCAAAGCCGTAAATGAGGGTAAGGTGGTTCACACAGCCTATCTTGACCTCGCCAAGGCTTTCGACACCATCCCCCATTCTGGAATTATAGCTAAACTCACTAAATTAGATATAAATCCCTACGTCACAACATGGGTTGCCAACTGGCTCACTGTCAGAACCCACACTGTAAAAGTTGCAGACTTCAAATCTGACCTCAAAGCAGTGACAAGTGGTGTACCACAGGGTTCTGTCCTGGGACCTCTCCTGTTTGGTATCTACTTCTCTGAAGTACAGGCTAACACAGAAGGCCTCTGGCTAACGAAGTTCGCAGATGACTGCAAACTAGGAGCCATAGTCAAGTCCCCAAATGATGTGGACATCCTACAGAAGGGCCTCACTGAGATGAATGCCTGGTGTCAGAGCCATGGCCTCAAGCTCAATGCCAAAAAGTGCAGTGTCATCCCCTTTGGTAAAAACTCTGTACCCATGAACTACCACATAGGCAGCAATCTACGTAACACCGAATGTGTGATAAGAGACCTTGGGACCCAGGTGGACAGTAGTCTTTCCTTTGATAGTCACATCACCACAGTAGTCAGAAAGTCCTTCTACATGGCACACCTCATCATAAAAGGGTTCTCATCCAGGAAAAAAAAGGTCATTGTTCCCTTCTACTTGACACTCATTAGACCCATTATAGAGTACAACGCTCCTTTTGGAATGTACCTCACAAGACATCTGCAGCAGCTGGAAAGGCCGCAGAAGTGCCTCACAAAGAGGATTACTGGCCTCAAACAAATGCCCTACACTGACTGCCTCAAAAAACTCCAGCTTTACTCCGTAGCATATCACCTACGCTGAGGTGATCTCTGCCTAACATATAAAGCTATGTCAACCCCAGAGCTGTTGGACATGCTACACCTAAAGAAATCCCAATCCCTCCAAGCTACACACTCTAGGGACCTAAACCTTGTCACCAGAATAAACAGGACATGTTGGATTGATAGATTCCTGTCCCAGAGACTTCCCATACTCTGGAACAGGCTACCCGTCTATGTCAAGCAAAGTTCTTCATTAGCACTCTTCAAGAAAAATCTTGATGTGTGGATGGGAAATAGGAAATACACCCCGGGATCACTTCTGTGTCTCTACTTGACAGTGGCACAGGAAAATAACTTTCTTGGGTGGTGTAAGTCAGGGAACCTTGTTGGCTAGGCTTACGTAGGCCCTTGGGCTGATAGCCTAGTACTTACCTATGAGCCTATGAACATAGTCATCAGACACACTTCATAAGGGATGGGGGAAACAGCTTGCTCTTCAGTCCATATTATATCAATGGCAGATGGAAAAAATACTTCTATCAGCTTCTGAATGAAGAACATGCAACAGATGTATTGCCCCAGGCACAGCCTATGATGAAAATGAAGAATAGCTTGCCCTATAAGAAGCAAGAATAGCACTATGGAAAATGAAGTCAGATAAAGCAGCAGGCTCTGATGAGATTGCAGCAGATATGATCACAACGTTGGGTGGGTTAGGGGAAACTGACTCCAAGGGTTCCTTACAGCATTATGGAGAAAAAGGAATATCCCTGATTACTAGTGAAAAAGCATTCTAGTGATGGTGTAGAAAAACACAGGAGACATTCACAAATCTGGGCAGTATAGACATATCAAACTCATCTCAAACTGAATTAAAGTGCTGGGGGAGTGATAGATAAATTATTACATGGAACAGTAGAAAGAAACATAGTTTCATCAAGCTTCAATATTTGGTACTTTTCTATCTGTTTTTAGCACTATATGCTCCAATATGTCAGGACTGAATCACCACTGATCCATACTATATAGCGTCCATGAATAGAGCTAAGATTAACATGGTCTATACATATTACTAGGGATGACCTCTGTCTAGATTCTCGGGTGAGGTGAGATCCTTCATCCATTGGCATCTCCCACCATCACCGAGATTCAAGATATAGAATCATGGGCCTGGCTCTCTGGTGGATGAACTGGGATCTTGTGACCATAAGTAGAATGAGTTAGTTTCCCAGTCCTTGAATCATATGATGAGATATTTGTGGAGGAGGCACCAATCTTAGCTGGGTCTCAAGGAGTGATTACTACTTCCTAGATGGACACTTCTAGCTGACCTTATACATTATCATGGGTACTCCACAAATCAAGGTCCGATGGATAATTTTGTTGTTGAGTTAGGATGATCTTTAATCTAGATGACATTTTACATTCAATCATGAGGCCATGTGAGGTGGCTGTTTCAGTGGGTCCTTCTGAGAGGATTGGATGTTTGCAGTGAATAAGATGATGGATCCAGCTACTCAGTGCAGTTTGAGGAATATATACAGGTTTGTCAAAGGAATCCCCCCCATCATCTGAGAATCCTGAGATGATGGATAAGGTAGAAAAGTGTGTCCTTGCACCAGTTATGTTGTGAGGTCTTTTTTTTTTAGTTTGCCCCTGACATCTACACTCTGTTTCCGTACTCCATGTTCTGGGTTTGCCTCTAATTTACCCATGTGGGTACTTATTTTTCCCAAAATGTGCTGCTATAAGATTTGGCTTAAGTTTGCAGCCATGCAAACGCTGTCAAGGTCTTAGCCAGCATTTGTCTTACATCTGAGTGTTAATGCCAAAATTTTGGGAACACCCTTCTGTCAGTCAGAGGTCAAACCTTTGTCATGTATAATCCTCCCATATTTGCTTTTCACAGCCTGTGGGTAATGGTTCTCAGAGAGCCCCCCAAAGACGATTCATGAGATGGATTTGCATTCTTTTGGCTGTCTCGCAGGTCAGATGATGCCAGCTTGTGGGGCGGTAGTCAGTTTGGTTTCCCCATCTTAAAAGGGTGAGTGTGACCTGCATTTTGCTGCTGAGCTCTGTCATGATGCAAGATGTGGTACAGGCTAAGAGGATTTAGCCAACCTTAATAGGCAGTGTGGGACTTGGTGAAGCCGACATGCTCTGTAGTTACTGTCTCAAGTCAACCAGGTTGATGAAGCTTTTTCTTTTGTGAAGCTCCCAAATCCTTTGTGGGATCATGGAGGGTCGTGTCCCTCATTCAGAGTAAATGATGATTTGTTAGGTAGGTTCAGACCAGGCTGCACTTTGCACTGGCATATCTGCCAGACCATTGTCCGTAGAATAGTCGGTTTTGGGTGTTTGTTAGTTGCTGGATACGTTCAGTCAACTGAGAATGAGGCATCATGGAAGAAGCCATTCAACTTGAGTTTTTGTGTCTGGCGCTGCTTTATCCTTGGCGGTCTTTCTAATGTTTTTGTTTTTGTTTGTTAGGTGCTGATTTCACCTTTAGGCCTGAGTAGATGACAGGTGCACCTTTTGTCTCGCAGAATATTTACTTTTTTTGCAGGAAGCTGAGGTTTTTTTTGCTGTGATCCGATTTGCCAGAATCTTGGAATTGCCATAGAGGTTCTGAGGTGGGATGTGTACTCTTTTGCATAGAATTTCTTCTCCATGCATTCTATTAGACCAGTTTTATAGAGAGTTTTGTCTGAGATCCTTGTTGCTCTTTCTGTCAAAGTTTGGAGTAGTTGTTTTTATTGTTCATTTCTGTGGAGCAGAAAACAAAGTCAGCTTTTGTTTTATTTGTTTTGTAGTCTTTCTTTCTGGGGGGTAGGGGTGTTTGTTGTTAGCTGGGATTTTTTTGGGATTGGTTGATCCTTGGTAGGAGAGAGTATCTCTGAAGCTGATTGATTGGGATGTGTGTTCTTGAGCATCCAGGTCCAGCCAGTAGGATCTCTCATTTCTAAGGGTGACCAGTGCTCCTCAAGCTTTTAGGTTATAAAATTTCTTTGAACTAGTGGGCTAGTATATTTTGTGGAGAATTTCACCAGAGTATATGTTGGGGTAGTTGGGTTCTTATAATATTGATGTGTTTGCAGTGGATTTGGATATCCTCCAGTGTTTTCTTGACATAAATTTGGACCCTATGTTTATATTGGGGACCAGTTGTATATAAGATCTGTTCTATGATGTTATGACAGTTTGAGTCAAGGTGTTGGTGAGTTGTATGGGTCCAAGCCTATGTGCCCAGTAGTAGTTGTTAGTTATGAAAGCTATTTGGTGAGGGTTTCATATCCCATGGGATGGTGTGGAGTGCTGAGGGGACCTTGAGATATTGAGGTGTAGCATAACATGCTAATTGGATTGTATGCACAGGTTGCAGTGCAGAGACAGCCTGGCATGTGGTGATGTGTCATGGTTTCTGATGCTCTGTGGGTAGAGCCTCAATCTTGAGGTAGCAGTGTCCCCTTTTGGTGGTCACTTTTTCCTTTCTGTTTTGATTTGTCCTGAGGCATTGCCTAACGAGCCACTAGTGCTCCCAGAAGGCAGGTGCTCTCTCAGTTATTGAACCTTGTTCTTCAGTTAGCATGCAGTCCCTCGATTTCGAAATATTCCTCCATACAGTTTTGTGCCTTTATCTTGAATTGAAGACCATTACTTGATTATTGTTTTTATTTTAAACTGATCATTCTTTTTTTTTTGTGAGTTGATTTGATTGGTGAATTGGGCTGAAAGGCACTTCAGGGTGGTGAGCCTTTGGGGCCTCATAATCAGTCCCTCATCCCTCAAGTACTTTCTGCATGGCCATCCAAGTCCAGCTCAGGGACATGTGGACAGCATAGAATGACACACTATCATGATGTGACGTTAAATTGGTGACCTTTGCTTTGGGAGGCATCTGAGTGAAGTCTCTGGATGTCGCAGGGCAGCTCTATATACAGTCATGGACCAGTCCTGGTAAGTCTCCTCCCTCAATGTCTGTCTCTTTCATGTAGTCCTACTAGGTAGTCTCATTTCCATTCCAGTGGTCATGGACAATGCATGCACCTTATACTTGTTTTTTGTGTGGAGGGGTGTAGTTGCTGTGTGGTTGTGTGGTCCTGTTCCGCTCACCACTACCCTTATTTATATTCCTATTTGTGCCTGGCTCGGTGAACGTCAAGGTATATGTGTCTGTGTGTAATGTCTTGTGTGTCTGTAATAGTGTTAGGTTTTGTGATTGGGTGACACACCTGTTGGTGAGGTATCCGCTGGGCTCCTGTCTGGTGTGTTGTTGGTGTTTGCTCGAGGGTTCATTTCTGAGTGTCTTTTAGTAAGGCCTCTGTTATTTTGGTAAGTTTTTTATAAGAGCCTCCGAGGCGTCTGTGTTGTCTTGTGTGTGGCTTCCTGACTTGGTGGTTTTATGTGCCACCAGTGCCACCTGGGTGTCTCTCTTTCTAGAGAGTGTCTGGTAGTGCCTCTATATATAGTTGCTGTGCAAGCAGTAGGGTGGGCTGTATAGGAAAGGGGTATTCAAGTATTTGTGGTAGTAGGATTGAGTCATTACTTTAGGGATTTGTGAGACAATTTATGAATTTATAAGGCTAAGAATAATTAACCAGAGCACATAGTAGAATATAATAAGGTCTACCAATTGGTTACTAGAATATAGCAGAAAAATGTGCTTTAAAGAGCAGTAATATAAGAAGGAGTTATAACCTGTAGTGCTTGCTTGCTAGGCTTATTATGTTATTTAAAGCACATTGGAGTGCTTGAAGGAATTCTTGAAAAATGGTGAAAATAAAGAGCAGAAAAAAATATTACTGTAGCTGGCTAAAAAAGCCCATCCCCTGAGACAGATGGAGCTTGGAAGTTATAAAAAACCATAGGCTGCCCAAGCTATTACAACCCAAGTAAAAAAATTGACAATTTCCAACACAACTTGTGCTCTTCAGCATGGCAGACAGCTGTTCCACAATCATGGTCTACTTAAGTGCTGCAAAGTAAAGACAACAACAGATTTTTTTTGTTTTTGTTTTTCTCCCAGCAACACCCTCAGAAACTTCCGCATTCAAAAAAAGGCATTACACAGGTAGTATTTTTTAGTGATTTTTAGTTTTCCAGTAAACTAACAAAACAGCAGTGGAAATCCACCAGAGATTGAACAAAATGCTACTTTTTTGTTTTTCCACACAGAAATCTACAGGTAAACAAGCAAACAGTTTATCGATTTCCTGAACAAAAGCACACTTTAAGTGCAGATGATTTGAAATCAGACAAAAAACAAAAAACATCCACCAGACGAACTTTAACTTCTTTGTAAGTGCAGATAAGTTAAACAAGGAAAGGACCAAGCAAGTGGGTATATATAAATGAAAAGCAGTTCTCAATCAGAGGACCCCTCCAGGACCACTTGGATCTCTGCTTTGGTAGCTACCCAAAAAAAAGCCAGAGCAAGACTTGATATAGGACTGAAAGAGCCAGAAGAGGGGATTATATAGCCAGAAAAAACGCCCCCCACTCCCTTTCCTAAGTTAACCACACTTTATGCCAGGGACAGCAAAGCAACCACAGCCCACCACACAGCAAAGGCTCCCCACATCTCCAGGAGCCAACCGATTTCTATCCAAGTAAAACAAAGTGAAAAACATTTTTTTGTTTTGTTTTGTCAGCCAAAGCAGGCGAAATTAGCCCAATATACAAGGCAAAAAATGTGTTTACCATTAGTAGCACTTTTTTTTTTTTTCAAGAGTATTTTTAATTGACAAAACAGCAAAAAGCACATACAGAAATGCAAAAAAGCAACTTAAAAAATCGATTTTTAGAGGCTAGCAGACTGCAACAAAAAAGTAATATTAAATTAACAAAATAAAACAGTAAATGCAGACCAGAAAAAAAAGCCAAAAATACTTAAAATCTGGAACTATAGACAATGCAGAGGTTCATATTTGCCAGGACCCTAGGCCAGGACAATTGGAGGAAATAAAAAAGCCGTAACAGAAAAATGCCCTGAGTTCTTCTTCCCCGAGGGGTTAGCAGGAAAATGCCCTGACCACGTGGCTTAAATGGTTTAATAGCCATAAAAATGCTGAGTCACTGCCCCAGGGGAAGATAGGGAAAATAAAAGGAACCCCATGCACTGGTCCCCACAGAAACTTCCTTCTGCCTTCTGGGCTCCCACGCCCCAACACAGGATACCCATCACCGTGACAGCCAAGAGACCTCACAGCAGGTCTTATCAGCCAACACTAAAGCAGGAACAGACAACAGCAATTTTTTTTTACTGGTTTTATCTTTTCGAGCAATCGCGGGAAAAAATTAACAGCAATTTTTTTTTTTGTTTTTTATTTTTACCAGACACAGCAATTATTTATTAAACAAACAGTAAGACATTTTTACAGGCAAGCAATGGCTAGTGGGCAGCCTCAGTAAAATTAATAAAAAAGTAGTATTAATCGACCAGAGACGACCAAATGCTACTTTAAAGTGCAGATACTTCAGAAATCAGCAGATAGACACAAAAATGCAGATAAAAAGTTAAAAAATAGATAAAGAGCAGAAAAAATAGAAAAAAATAAAAAAAAAATCTGAAAGTGGCATAGGTTCATTTTTCAGTTCTCTAGGTAGGTATTTAGGTCATAAGCCTAGCTAGGCTATCTGTGGCTTTCCACCTATGTTTGTTTGAATAGTTATTATGTGGCTTTACACCCCTGCTTGCCTTTAAAAACTATGTAAGTGATTCCTTTGGGTCTGTCTGCTATCTCCAATGGACCATGAAGTAATCCCTGGGTATCTGCACAGAAGGTGCTCTCTGTTGCCAGGACCCCTCTGCAGGACCCAGTGGAGCTCTGCTTGGGTTGGATAGACCCAAAATGGCACCTGCTTGGGTATAGCCCAAAAAATGCAAAAAAAAGGATTTTTATACACAAAGCAACCAATAATTTAAAGCTCAAGTGCTGACCCAAAGCCCCCAGGGACAGACAGCTGGTCTGTTGCCCCCACTTCCACTGGTGACAGATATAGCTCCCCACTCCCCCCCACTCCCACTGGCACTTCTGTCCAACACAGAACCAACACAACAGCAACACCTCCCAGCACAGGTCAAAAGCCAGTATACTGGAATTTTTTAAAGAACAAAAGAGGATTTTTTTTTTTTTTTTTTTTTTTTTTTCAGGAACACACACAAAAATGCCAAATAAGCAAATGCAAAACAAGGCTAGCACACTTTAGTGGGCAGCCTCCAGTAAATAAATTAATAAAAAAAACATTAATAATATCGACCAAAATGCTAAAATGCTACTTTTAAGTGCAGATACTCAGAAATCAGCAGAGATACACAAAAAAACAGTTATAGTTAAATGAAAGCCAGAGAGGACAATGCAGATAAAAAAAAAAAAAATAAATCTGGAAAGAAAGTGGTTGCTTCTTTCTGTTCTGTTGCCAGGACCCTCCTCTGCAGACCGGACCACGCCTCTGCTTGGGTATATAGCCAGAAAAAAACGCCCTGAGCGTGGGAGAGGAGCAGTTTGAATTCAGGTCAGGATACAACACAGCCCACCTTATGTTTGCAGTGAGACAGTTAATTTGGGAGAAAGATAAAAATGAGGAAAGACTCCAACTGGGCATTCTTGGAGGGACTGTTTACAGAATGTAATAAGATGTTGTGTGTGTGTGCTAATAATGCAATGCCAGAGTAAAAAACAGACAGTACTAAACACTCCCAACACATCAAGCTTCAAAGAACTACTTAGAGAACACCTAACAAACAACTGCCTCTGCCCCTACTCTAAGCCAGACTGAGCATATTTTCCATCTCTATCAAACAACCCCTCTATTTCCATGTCCCTCTTAATCCATGTCATATCTATTAATTTTCTGCTATTCATCTACCACCTAGCTCTCCCTGTATTCATCGTACAATATATGGACCAAATAATAACTTCAAAATACATCTCATACAGGATTGGAAAACTGGATCAGTAATCAGCTGCTTTTGGTACAATTCTAATATATGTCTTACTCCATTCTGGGTCTATATTATATCAGCGAACGCTTAAAAAAGTGAACGCTGATTGATCGACCTTATGTAAGCAAAAGCTTACAATCTTGAACTGTCAGATCAGCGTTTTTTTTCCTAGGGAAAAAAATCGCTGATCCAAAACACATACACACAACACAAGCACACCAAACAAACAGAAATCCACACACATACACCTAAAATCTGACACCTAACCCTACACTAAACTATGCACACACCACTAACTATCCACTTACCTTAACCCAAACCCTAACCCTAAGGTCCGTCACTATCGCACACTCACTTCACCCACTCCCTAACCCTAACTCACCTAAATCCACTCTAACCCTCATGTCCACACAATCGCACACATACCTAACCTGAGCCCTAACCCTAACTCACCTAAACCACCCTAACACTCACATCCACAGAATTGCACACTTACCTGAATCCGACCCGCAACTTTCCACCACAGCACTGAAAATACTGAAGCAACAGAAATGGACAACCAAATTCTTTCCCTAGGAAAAAATTTGGGTTTCTGCTGCTTCGATATTTTTCACTTTCGCTAAAATAAGGTTGATCAATCAGCGTTTGCTTGTTTAAGCATTCGGTGATCTAATATAGACCCTCCATTCTTTGTCCTCTTGTTGCACAAGCAATACCATAATATATAGCAATTGATCAGTCATTTTTTTTCCCAAATGTTATCTACTATCTTGCATCCAAATTCTTTAACTTCTCTTTCTCCACTGCTGAATCCACTTCTGTAGACTGACTCCTTGTTTTTAAACACTCTACTTATTACAACCTACTTAATGTTTTTCTTAATATTGTAATTGCAATTCTTTTTTAATATTGATATTCAATTACTTGTTTGCTATAATGTCTGCTTATTTGCAATGTGTTATTTCTGTAATGCATTTTCATCTACTGTGGAGCATTTCTCCATGGGCCTCTGCTGAAAAAGAGCCATTGGCCCAGTCAGACTTTCCCTGTAAACAAATGCAAAATAAATTAATAAAATGATCTGGGGAGTCCTGCAATGTTTCAAAGTTCTGGAATCATTGGTGGAATTAGTGTACCTATGTACAAGGATGCAATAACACAACTACTGTACAAACAGAGTTTGGACTCAACACAGGGTTTCCCAGTGGGATAGGGTATTCGGGGTTCAGTTCTGAACCCACTGTCATTCATGCTGGAGATAGACTACATGGACAAAAGGTCAGGGGGGGGGGCAGGTCAACAAAGATGCTGTATTGCTGATGATGTGGCATTAGAAGTACAAGAATGCCAGAAAGTGATAAGTGACTGGAACACAAAGCTGAAGGCTTATGGGATCAAACGAAGAACAAACAAGATTGTTGTCATGGCAGAAAATGAAGGAAATCAGGAGAAGTTGAAAACAGTAGATTATATTAACAGCTTCAAGTATCTGGCAGGGTTGGCACAGTGTGTCAGGAGTAGTGTGTGAGAAGAATGTCAAAAGAGCTAAAAAGTAAGGTGTACAAAACATTGCTGTGAGCAGTATTACTGTATGATACACAAACTTGAGCAGTGGAGAAAAATAGAGGTGATGGAGAAGTGTCAGAGATGGGTGATAGGATGCACACTGGGAGACAAATGAAAAAATGAGGGCATCAGAGCAGAAGCCAAAGTAGATCCAATAGGAAAGAAGGTCAAGGACAAAAGATTACACTGGTGTGAGCTTGTGTAGAACAGAAGATAATCTGATGAAGAAGACAATTTGGCAAAGACTGAAAGAAGGCAAGAGAAAATAAGGGAATCCAGCAAAGGAATAGCTGGATTACGTGAGAGAAGACCTGCAATGCTTAGGTACAACTGTTGTGTTGAAGAAAGTAGGAGAGGGGTACTGAATCAAGAAATACGGAAACAATTGGAGTAACATGACCCTATGAAGAAAATTAGAAAAAGAGAACTATACTGAGGCTGTGGACATCGCTAACCTGTTAGCCAACAGATTCTGTGAAAACTTCAGCCTACTGTCTCCTGCCACAAGTACCCTATGACATCCCTAGTTCCTGTCCTCTACCTTGTATCTCTAAAGAGCAGGTCATAAATGTCCTCTCTAAGGCTAAAAACACAGCATCTATGGGACCTAATAACATCACAGGCTGCATCCTACATAGTCTCCAACAAGAATTAGCAACACTATTGGGTGCTCTTTTCAATCACAGTCTAAGCACCGGCTTCATCCAAGCTGAATGGACAACAGCCACCATTATCCTCTTGCACCACAAAGTTGGTGCTTTCACTGACCCTGGGAACTATAGACTTACTAGCCTGACTAGCCTTATCTGAAAGGTCTTTAAACTTTGATCTTTAAACTACTTAACTCAAACCTTCACAAGCTACTCACTCCACAGCTCCTCTGCTTGTTGTGCACACCAATAGTAATTACTGGGAATTTTCTCCTTGAAGTCCCCCCCTTCCAGGGCATAAACAAAAATAGATTTTGACTGCTCAGTTGTTACAGGACAGGTCTCACACTAAAAGAAAAGGAACAACAAAGTTACCATTTCAAGCTTTTCACATAGGTAATTACAGGGAATTTTCTCCTTGAAGCCTCCCCCCCTTTCCAGGACATAAACAAAAATAGATTTCGACTAATCACTTGTTACGGGACAGGTCTCACACTAAAGGAAAAGGAACAACAAGGCTACCATTTCAAGCTTTTCACATAGGTGAATACTGTTGTATACATAATCAGAAATTAGAGCATTGTTTTCTCTAATTCTACGGTCTGCACGACAGTTAGGGCTCCCAAAATTGACCCCAGTCTAAACTCCAGTCAATATCTGGTTAAAGTAAATCCCTCATAGTCATGACTACATGGCTCTGCCTGCCTATATTTCAGCCTACTAATATTTTAAAGTAACTTATTTATCCCAGTTAAATAATTACTGCAAACTTATAGGTTCATAGGTTCATAGGTTCATACTAGGCTATCTGCCCAAGGGCATTTATAAGCCTAGCCCATAGTTATGTGGCTTTCGCCACCCCTTTAGTTTGAAGAAAACTATGCCTCTTATTTTGCTGTGCCTCTGTCAAGCAGTGACACTGAAGTAATCCCTGGGGTATATCTGCGATCTCCCATCCATTGGTCAAGATTCCTCTTGAACAAGGCCAGCGAGGTGCTCTGCCTCACATGTACCGGGATTTTGTTCCACAGCATAGGGAGTCTCTGGGTGATGAATCTGTCCCTCCAGCACGTTCTATTAATAACCGTGTCAAGGTTTAAGTCTCCCGCCTTGTGGTTCTGAGGGATCTAGATTTTTTGAGGTGAAGCATATTCATCAAATCTGGGTTTGACATGGCCTTATATGTCAGACACAGGTCACCTCTGAGCAAGCGGTATGCGACTGAATAGAGCTGGAGTTCTTTCAGTCGGGCAGCATAAGACATATTTTTGAGACCCTTTATCCTTTTGGTGAGGAACTTTTGGGGCCTTTCCAGCTGCTGCAGGTGTCGGGTCAGATACATTCCGAATGGGGCATTGTACTCAATCATAGGTCTAATGAGTGATGAGTACAGGGGGACGATGACCTCCCTAGATCTAGATGTGAATCCCTTCATGATCAGGTGGGCAATGTAGAAGGTTTTCCTAACTACTTTGGCAACATGAGTGTCAAACAAAAGGTTACTGTCAACCTGGGTCCCCAGATCCCCGATGACTTCTTCTGTGCTCAGTGGATTGCCACCTATATGGTAGCTAGGGGTAACCTTGTTTTTCCCAAAGGGTATGACTATGCATTTCTTGGCGTTTAACTTTAGGCCATGGCTCTGGCACCAGTTATCCATTTCTGTGAGGCCCTTCTGAAGGATATCTGTGTCAGATGTGTTTTCAACTATGGCGCCCAGTTTGCAGTCATCTGCAAACTTTGTCAGCCATAACCCTCTTGTGTTTGCTTGTACTTCAGAAAAGTAGATGCCGAACAAGAGTGGTCCCAGGACTGAGCCCTGTGGGACACCACTTGTGACAGGCTTTGAGTCTGACATGGCGCCAGCAACTCTGACCCTGTGGGTTCTGTCACTTAGCCAGTTTGCAACCCATCTTGTGATGTATGGGTTTACATTCAAGCTGATGAGTTTTTCGATGATACCTGAGTGGGGTATTGTGTCGGAAGCCTTTGCCAGGTCGAGGTAGGCTGTATGGACTGCCTTGCCCTCATCAATGGCCTTGGTGACTGTTTCAAAAAAGTCAACCAAGTTTAAAAGGCACAATCTGCCTTTGACAAAGCCAAACTGGGTTGGATCCAAAGTCTGCAAGTTCCCTATGTCTTTATTTATGAGTTCCATTATGATCCTCTCCATGGCTTTGCAGATAAGGCTTGTCAAGCTAATGGGATGGTAATTTCCAGGGTCAGTGGAGGCACCACCCTTGTGAAGTGGGACTACAGTCGCCATGCGCCACTCCTTGGGTACGTATCCTGAGATGAGGCTAAGATTAAACAGCTGTCCTAACTGCGGGTTTAATTCCTCATTGAGTTCGTGGAGCACACAGCCGGGGACACCATCAGGTCCCATGGATGCTGTGTTTTTTGCCTTGGAGAGAGCAGTTCTCACTTGGGCGTTGGAGATGTTTGGGGGGCTACAATCCTCTGGTATAGATATCTCTCCTTTTGGGGGGGAGGGGGCGGAGAAGTTTGCACTGAACCTGTCAGCCAGTATGTTGGCAATGTGTGTAGGTTCAGTAATCTTCACATCATTTTGAACTAATTCTGAGCATATCTGGGAGTTTCCTCCTAGGTTTAAATATTAAAATACCTACCCTACCCTATTAATTAGGTTTAGTGCACAGTCACCCCCATAAGTGTATCATTGATAACCCTACTCAATAAAGTTAATGCTTGATTCCACATACCTTTCCTTAGTCCTCCACTGATAGTTTTCACTCTCAGCCCTGCAGGAGCAAACAAGTTGATTTTCCATCTCAACCCTGCAGAGGTGATGTACTTGATTTTCTGTTACCTGCACTATCCAGTTCCTGCCTGTTTTAACCCTGTTACTCCTCTCCTCCATCTCCCCACCCCCACCCCCCACTAGTCTACATTAGGAAGTTGTATCATGTGGAGCCATCTTTAAACTGCTGAACTCAAACCTTCACAAGCCACTCACTCCACAGCTTTGTGAAAATCCTGATAATCTGTCTGTATCAGTGTTATCTATCCCTTAGATGTAATTACATGTGTCTGCAGCCTACACCGGTGTCACTATAAGCAATATATTTTATTACTGTGTATTTGAACAAGTTGCTAATTTTTATGACAATTGATATATGCAGTCTTCTTGCTCAGGTTGCTTACAGAAGTAATGATGTTAAACTTGTATACCTCTGCATGTATTAATTAAGATTTTATTCAGAAGCATACTGCATACAGTATACTTACACAGTACAGCTGACTTGCTCCAGAGCTTAAATAACTGCAGCTTATTAAAACATATTCTACTGTACTGCCTTTGCGATTTTATCTTGTCATTTCTTAACTTGTTACCCAGATTTTTATACTCCTCTCTCACTATAATATGTGCATGAAGCGTACCTACCCTCCCAAACTGTATTTATGTAACAATTGCAATGCTATGTTAAATGTGCTTTTTTAATGTTATTGGGGGGGATTCACTAATTCTCCGTGTAAGACTAAATAAGTCTTACATGGAAACGGCTGTGTAATAGTATGACGTCAGTGCATCATCCGTATGCATGAGGGTGCGCTGACTCAACTGGAAGGCTAACACAAAGCGTGTAAGACTGGAGGGGGCGTGTTGGACTGCCGAGCAGTCCAAATATCCACACCCCTGCAACTATATAAATGTGAAAATGACAGGTGCAATGAGCAAGTCCACTGAAATGTATACACAGCAAACACTACACATCCCCACATACTAAATCCTATTGTAATTTTAAAATGTAAACTTATTTTTTTTTATAATTCCTGATATAGCTGCTCGGATTTGCGCGTGTTTGCGTGGGTGTGCCCATTGCATAGCTACAGTTAGCAATTTCGACATCGAAGAGCATAATAAGAAATGTTTATGCAAATTACGCCAAATAGCAATAGCGGAGTGGTAAAGCCTTCACAGAAAGAGGAGGCGTTCCCGGTTCTAGTCCCACCACTCCCCTTTCTATTTTATGTTTTAAATTAGTATATAAAATAATTCCTGACATATATGAATGAAATTTTAGTAAAAAGCATTGAAATGACCAATGTATTAGTGAACAAAATGTATATATATATATAATTATAAGAAGGTGAGCAGCATTAAGGATATTGACATATAATTGCCCATAGCTAAGCAGCATTGTACCCAGTGCAATATAGTTGCCCATAGCTAAGCAGCGCTTTACCTAGCGCAATATAGTTGCCCATAGCTAAGCAGTGCTTTACCTAGTGCAAAATAGTTGCCCATAGCTAAGCAGCGCTTTACCTAGCTCAATAGGTTTGCGTGGAGCTGCGCACTGCACTAACCAGCGCACAGTCGGGCAACGTCGGGCAATGTGGAGCAACATAGAGCAAAGTTGAGCTAAGTCGCCTAAACACAGCCACACCCCCAGCCTGTCTGGACAGTAGTAAAATAAAAAGCAATGACAAGGCTCGAACCCAGGACACTGTGCACCATAATCAAAGTACTGAACCACTAAACCATGACAGCTTAGCATAAACATGCACTGTTAACATACATATAGTTATAAATGGAAGTTTAACCATTGCTAAGCAGGTTTGCTGTTAGCTGAGAATTTTCAAAAACGGCCAATCACAAATAAGTGCGGGAAATGAGGCATATTTAAGCTCCATAGGCGGGAATACTCTATATACCTGGTTGTAGCTCCCATCTGCACTCAGAATGGCCGGTGCTGAATAGGGTACTCACTTTCGAGTGCAACAGTGGGACATCGAGGAGTCAAAATACATGGTTTGGCTCCTTGTCCACCATCATGAGTCAAGACTCCTGCAGGGCCAGTTCCAAGGGACGGAGTACAAAGCGGAGGTTTGGAGCTGGTTAGCTCATGATCTTACCAGTGCCACAGGTGTCCTTTGGACTGGTGAGCAGGTCCATCACCACCATGCAGACCTGAAGAGACGGAAGCAGGACCAACTGAACTGATGGATACAGGAGGCCTGTGACATGCATGATGCTCCACAACTGAGTAGGTAGCCATGGAAAGAAGTATGTAAGAAATGCTATTGTAGTCTATATAATGGATAGGTATGTATCAATATCCCTTCATTTACTTCACAGCTGCAGGTGTCCATGCTGTGAATTGGCAAGCCTATGCAGATAGGCTGCTAAGGCTGCTCCACCAGGCAGGTTAGTAATTATTCTGCATGTAATATTAATAAAATAAGTGAGAGAGCATAAAAAAGAGTGTTGTAACCCATTAATAAAGGTATAATAAGTCTTGAATACAGTCTCTGCATGTATTGTAATATAAAATAAGTGAGAGAGTGTGAAAAAGTGTTGTAACCCATTAATAAAGGTATAATAAGTCTGGAATAAAAGTATTCTGCATGCACCAAAATATGAAATAAATGAGAGAGCCACTACAAAAGTGTGTAATGTAATTAATAAAGGTATAATTCCTGGACTGTGTCCGTGTCACTTTCTTTGATATGTTGTTGCACCCTTGCATTATGGAAATAGTACAGTTGTATTAATTGCTGTTAATCCACACTTGTGTAAGTCCATATAAAGTGGATGAAGAGAATGCCAGTAGCTCTTAAGCATATATACAGTCCTCAACTGTTGGTTCATGGCTAGCATGTACAGGTTAATCTAGCACATGAATAGCTTGTGATTGTGTTCCTCACAAATGTCAGTGTGCTGCTAGAAATGTAGGGGTCTGCGTAAATGTAACTGATAATGACACCTGAAGACAGCCAGATATGTAGATATATGAATATAAATGAAATATATAAATACGTAGCAGTAACATCTGCATCTTGAAGAGTTTGTATGTCAGATACAGGTCAGGTATATAAACAACTATCAAAACCCATTTCACAATTTAATGGACACTGCCTACTGTAATACATGTAGGGGATATATACCTGCAGTCAGTAGAAATGTAGAGTAAAGTTATAAGTATATATAAGTTGTTAATGGAGTGATCTTTTTACACCCTACTTTATGGTCATAAATAATGCCATTCCACACCTAAATGGGTATGTGTAATCTGAAAAATTTTGTAGGGACATATGTCCTATTGGTTTATAAATATTTGCATGTACTTTGATGCATGTGCCCTGTACACATACCACAATCTTGGTGGCCTCTTGCCACCAATCAACCCTGCATGCTGTTGGAATGTCCACTGCTGTTCTAAATATGCATGTGTTATGCTTGCTGTTCAACTGTTGGAATTATTGTGTGTTGGGTTAATGGGAATACTACTGCATGCTGTTACATCTATTTTGGAATGCTGTTGTCTGTTACTAACCCATATTGTCATTAAATCTTGCTAAACATAGAACATATGGGAAGGCCGGTCCCAGTGGACCCTCCACTCCCACCTCAGCTGACAATGGCACCTGGCACCAGCATGTCCGGTGCCCAGCTTGGGACCTCCTCCTCCTGTGGCCCTATGCCACCTTCATGTGGAAGTGCTGCAGAGGATGGGGCTCATCCCCCCGTGCAAGCGTGGCTGGTGGAGGGCCACCTATCACACTCTGAACAGTCCGGGCTGTGGTGCATAGGGAGATCAAGCGTTCATTCACTGATCCTCTACACCAGCTCAAGGCAAGAGTGGTACGACTCATGGGTGAGCCTGCCCCTCCTATGCAGCCCCCAGCACAGCCACCCTCTGGGCTGTGAAGGTTCAGTGGTGACTGCCCATGGGTGGGGATGTCATTTCCACTGTTGCCATCTGTGGGCTCATGCGCTTGCGATTTCCAAACACCCTTCCCCATCAATGGTGTTCACCCACCCCATGTGTCATATTCTGCCCCTGTATACATCTTGTTTGTCTTGTCTGTTTACCTCCCCAACATACCTCCCCAAATATATCTACTTCCCCTAACCCACATACCACTCTCACCTGAAAAAAAAAATGGGCAATCTGCTCCCACAAAAAAAATTACGCCCCATACATAGCTGCCCATTTTGCACACATGTCCACTGGACACATAAACTGAAATTTAATTGGCAGTACAACATACGTTGTTGTCCTCACCCTTCTCTCAGGGGTGGAAGGTTTCAAAATTCCATCCAAATTATTAGTATATGCACAGCTGTTGCTGTTAAAGAAATGGGCAGCTATGGTCCTTCCCTACACCCATCCTGCATATCCTGAGCTGTTTTCCATACTGTCTTTCCCTCTTTGTGCCCCTTTTTCACCACTTTCCTATCTCCCCATTTTCTTTTCTTTCAAAAAAATTAGCGTGGGGGGTTAGCAGGAGTAAGCACTTTTAAGCAGTAGTTACCAGGCTTGTGTGACTGTGCGCATGTGTGCGCTTAGCTAAGTATTGCTAAGCATTGCACAAACCCATGCAAACCCACTTATAACTGCTTAAAAGTGCCTTAGTCACCCTGCATATGCGGGGCCTTGTTCTGCTCAGCAGCAAAATAAAACACCACTGCCAGTCTGAAAACCCCGAACCTTGGACACACTAGACTGCATGAAGTACCACTAGGCCACAGAGATATACAGCAAGATGTTGCTGAAATATATATATCAGGCATCAGAATGTGTGAATCTAAAGGAAAGGTAGGAATGCCATAACACAAAACCTGTTCTGTGGAACTATACCAGCAGTTGTTGTGGAATTGCATTACATGACTGTGATAACAGAACAGACAATCTTGCAGTAAATACTGTTACAGCAGCACTTCACAGCCCCCGCACAGTATCATAGCAGGACAATCTCCACACAAATGTACAAAATACTAGTGTGTTCAAGGTACAGCAAGGATGTAGGTAGGCATACTCAGTACTGGAATTATCCAGTTTCATGAGCATCCTGTGATAATGTCAACAAAATAAAAAGCACAAACACTGCAGAAGTGAGTACATTAATATCCACAGTATAGATGTACCCAAACAGTTCATGTGCCAAATGGAAACATCTCAATAACTACATATGTATGGCAGCTAATTGTAGATGTTGTAAAGAAACTCCATACTGCCATGTATCTTGTGTTAGCATTTTTAGGGGTGAGTACAATTTTACACTGTCAACTGTGTACTGCAAGAGGCAACATTCAGGTCTGAGTACAACATATAAATAACTGGCTACACCCTTAGCAACATTTAGAAGAAGTATACCAACCTTCTGACTTATATTACGGTGTCCACAGCAAACAAGTATGGGCCCCACTTTGGAAAGCTGAAAGTCCTATGCCTACCTGACCTAGCAATTTATAGCATTGGGTTGCTATGACAGTGAGTACTGCAATTACCACACAGCAGGCTGCATGCAATTACCAAATGGTGGCCACCAACTGGTGCAGAGGCCATCACATGCACATGTGCAGATACCTCTAAAAGCAGGCTGTACTTGCTGTCCACACATGCAATCATTTCATTGCAGCCACGGAGAGAGAGATAGAGAGAGAAAGCAAGCAAGCAAGAAATCAAGAAAGCAAGAAAGAGAGACACAGAGACACAGACAGACAGACAGACAGACACCGGCAACAACAAAAGCAACAGCCACAGCAGCAGCAAAAAAAAAAAAAAATATATATACATATATATATATATATATATATATATATATATAAATTGTATTACTACACACACAGAACATAATACAAACCCATACAAAGTAAAGGTATGTAGCTGATATGCATTTACTGGCATGTAGTAGATGTTTTTGAAGAGTACTCTACATACTTTGAATCATCCATGTGAGGCAGCAGTATGTATCTATGCACAGATGCCCTGCATAACTACTGCCATGGAGAAATCAGTGTGTAGGTGTGTGCAGTGGGATTTGACTGTGATATATGCAGTTCATCATTAAATGTCAAACATCTGATCCATGTTATCTCTGTTTTGTACAGTAGTGTGTGCAATGGCTGTTTGGGGGAGTAGTGCATAAAGTTATATAAACAAGGATGTGACAGAGTAACAAATGCATGATAGTCATATTAATGTGTAGCTTAGCATTCTCAACAGCTGTACCAGGCTAGTATGCTAATCTAGCATTTGCAGCTATATATACACCCTCCAATATTACTGTATGCTCACGTGACACCTGTTCATGTTGCAGCAAGGCCCAGCAGGTCAGCTGTGAGGTCCATGGGCTTACAATAGTGTGGCCCTTGTGTGTGTATGGCACACACATACGGAGAGATCTGTGTGTGTCAGATATATTAGCATCTGTACATGTGCATAGAGCAAGGGACATACTGCAACTGTTTGTGAAGGGTGGACATATATATGTTGTTGAAGGTTGTTATGTGCATACTTCTATGTATGTTGTAGTGTGTGGCAAACAAGACAGCATACAGTGCTGGTATATGACATGTGGTGGTTAAATGCTGTGGGTATGAATTATCAGGTTTGCAGTGTTGCAGCCAGTGAGGCCTGCTAAAGCTACATAAACTAAGAACACAGTCAATGCATTCCGCACAACACTGTGCAATATTAGTACATAACAGTATACCTCACAACCTTCGCATAATTGATATTCCCACCATGAAAGGTGGACCGTATATGTGCCTATATGGATATCTATATGTACACCAATGTATGTTCATATTTATGTGTCTGTATATATATATATATATATATATATATATATATATATATATATATATATATATATATCTAGAGAGAGAGAGAGGGTCATATTTACTGCGAAAGATGGCTGGTGACAAAGCCATGGACTCAAGCTCAATGTTGAAACTGCATTGGCATCCCTTCTGGCAAAAACTCCATACCCATGAACTACCACATAGGTGGTAGTCTACTTAACACTGAAAGTGTGATAAGAGACCATGAGACACAGGTGGACTGTAGTCTCCCCTTCGATAATCACAGTGACACACTATTCATGTAATCTGTTTACCTGCCACACCTCATCACAAAAGGTGTGTCATCCAGGGAAATATAGGTCAGTGTTCCCCTCTACTCATCACACATAAAGGCCATTATAGAGTATAATGCCCCATGTGGTATGTACCTCACAAGACATCCACAGCAACTGGAAATGACAAAGACATACCTCACAAAGAGTAATACCAGCCTCAAACAGATGCCCTATGCAGACTATCTCACAAACCCACAACTACACTGTGTCGCATACTGCCTACCCAGAGGTGACCTCTGACTAACATACTAAGCTATGTAAAAACCAAAACTGTTGGACATGCTGCATGTAAACAGATCACAATCTCTACATGCTACACACTCTAGGGACCAAAACCTTCTGACCACATTAAACAGCACATGCTGGAGGGATAGATTCTCATCTCAGAGACATCCCATATTCCGTAACAAACCCAACTATCCATAGCAAACAAAGCTCCTAATTAGCAGTTGTCATAAATATTCATGAAGATTGTATGGGAGATAGTGAATACACCCAGGCAATCACCTCTGTGTCTCTGCTTGACAGAGCCACATGAAATGCAATGATCTGTGTGTCAAAGGCCAGGGTAGCATATGGCTAGGCTTCTATAGGCCCTAGGGCCAATAGCCTCTTACCTAACTATGAGTGATACACACCCAAATGTACTTGTTGCAATAATTGCTATGTAAGTTTGACTGAGTGTGATGGTGAATGTGTTTGTGAATGTGTCATAGTTTGGTTTATGTGTGATAGCTTAGTGGAAGACTGCTTCTGTCATGGTATTATGTGTCCTAGATGTGATCCCAGCAAAATATGTGTATCCAATTGTTAGGCTAAAAAAGCAGTATGCCATAAGTTCTGACATAGTCCCTTGTTGTCGACTGGGGTGCCCATTGTAGGCCAAAGCAGTACATGCATGCTTATTCAGTGTTACTGCTGGGAAATCCAACCCCTGTATGAACTGTAGTACTACCTGAGGCTGTATGCCTAAACAGCACAGTATGGTGTATGTCCACATCGATTGGAACCACTGTTCTGTGTGTTCCCTGTAGTCCTCACAGATTACATACCTCAGGCATACGGTCTCGTAACTACTGACACACAGTACTGTAAAGTACACAGGTAAATGTCACCTGTGTTGCCATACCTATGTGTCTGATATGTATGTCTGATGTGTGTGTGTATGCCTGTAACATGGCCTCGGTCATATGTGTGTTACAGGATATAGGTGTGTATCTAGCAATATGTATAATGCAGTACAGCAGTATGCCACCTATATTCACAAATGTGCACATATGTTAGGCAGGGATCTGCCATCAACGACTAGTGTGGCGTACCAGTGATACTGTCACTGGACTTTAGAATCATTGCAATGGATTACACTTTTCATGATGCATTAGCATAATATATACCTCCTGTGTCTAGATTGTGCATTGTGTCACGTACAGTATGCCATGTACTGTTGTATAGTATTACATACTGTTGTAAGTTTGTTGCTGTGCAAAATGTGGCTTGATATATAGAGTGTTCCAGGCACTGTCATGCAGTTGTGGCTGAGTACTGACATATGGTATTGAAAGTGTGTATCTTCTGACAGCCAATAGGTTGCTATATATGGCAGTTAATTGATATCTGTACATAAAAAATGTACGTGTGCCTCATGACTTGCTCACACATATTGTTTCATTGTCTTCCAGGGCTATGTCCCACCATCATAGTCCCGCCTATAGCACGGCAGAGGAAGAGGTCATAACATCCAGCCTGGTGCAGCAGTATGCCCTGCTGTTCTCTAGAACCAGCCAAGACCAGCATGAGTGGACTGCGCTGTGGCAAGAGCTTACCCATCAGGTAAATGACATAGGCATGCATAACTGGACATATGAGCAGGTACGCCATCACTGCAGTGATTTAATTAGACATGTCTGGCAGCATGTGTCTGATATCCGCAGACAGCAGCTTGCCACAGGTGGGGGGGGTAGCCATCCATCCCCCACTCACCAGAGTGGAGGAGCTGCTCCTGAGCCAGGTGCCTCCTGGCCAACTACAACAACCCCAACAACTAACGTGTGTCATCATGGAGGCCGGAGTCACCCAGCAAGCTGACATGGAGCATGCAGGTAACATGGCATAGCTGTAGACTATTGTTACCTCAATTGTTAGAGCATGCTTATGTGAGATGTGTACTGTTTAGTTAAATGATGTGATGCCTAGTGTTGTGCAATGGTAATAATTAGGAATAAAATCTGTATGCCTGTGACTGTCAACCGTTGTACTACTGTACGCTGCAAACACACAGTAGCAATGCCATAGTTGTTGCCACTGACAAAGTGTTTCATATCCTTGTAGGTCCCTCTGGTGTGACAGCAAGGCAGCTGACCCATGCTGGTGAGTGTGTTCTACCTTTAATACTGCTAATTAAATGTGCATGTCATAGGTGAGGTGTAGGCCATGTACACGTAACACACATACGCATAATGCATGCTGTGCATGTTTGCTGTGAGACTATGCATATCCCAGCAATGTGGGTAGCTGCCTAAAACACATACAATACACAGAGCATTCCACACAATTGTGGCAACACTGATGTGGACATTGGATAGGCAGAGTCGATACACATGCACACAACATACACAACACTGTCATACATAGTACACGTTAACATGCTACACATGGCGTAGTCAGACACCCGCTGTAAGGTCACACTACAGTATCCCACACTTCATCCACACAGCACACATAATATACCTGAGGGGTAGATGCCTCACATGTGGCTGTGCGACACTCTTCAACACATTACACATTCATGGTAGGCAATGCCCCCTATTGTGCACCTTACAAACCCATGTAACAACTGGCTGTAAAATGGTGAATGTAGCCATGGTACTGCAGTTCCGGTACAGCATGGTATGTGCCAGTCTGGCACACATTAGTAGCCTTGAGTGACCACATCATGCTGCATGATGATGGCTCATGGTAGTACACCCCATCCAGTTACAGTGACCACAGTACTACACATAGCATTACCTGCTATGCATCTTAGTGTTGTGTGTGTGCAAACATAGGCACGTATACACAATATGCATAGCAATCACCATTTGTACAAAGTGACACATATATGTCTTGTAATGCTATTGAGTTTATAGGTCACATGACACCCACTGTGTATGTGTGATGTTTAATGTTGTAGTTGTGTTGTAGCATGCCATGCCATGTCTGGCACTGGCATGTCCACAATATGTCCTACACTCACCATAACCACTGTACAATGGACATGTTGAGCAATGGTATTCCATCAGGTAAACATGCACCACTCATCCTGTGTGTATACATAGCATGCATGTGCTAACCCTGTGTCCACAATTATCTGCTGAAGACACAGATGCTCTAATCAGAAATGGATATCTATGTGACACACAGATACGCATCCAGCCATGGTATGTATACCTGTGAGAGATGGTACACAGAACATTGCAGAGCTTATAATACTTGCACAGCACTGTCGTGTCCATGTACACAGTGCGTTCCAGGGTGAGGCCAATCACTGAACAACAACACACATGCATCAAAGACATGTATAGTGTTAATGGCAAGGGCTGTCAACACCCACACTGCATGCTGTTGGGAAACGCACATCCTGCATGCTGACACATGTGATGTAACTGTTTACCTTGTGATACTGTACCCGACCATCACCTGCTATTGAGTATGTTCTGGATTGCTGGTGGTGTTTGTGTGTGTGTGTGTGTGTGTGTGTGTGTGTGTGTTTTAGTGATCAGTGCATTTGCGTGCATGTGTGCATGTGTGCATGTGCTCATGTATGCATGTGTTCATGTGTGCATGTGTGCATATGTTCAAGTGTTCATGTGTGCATGTGTACATGTGTGCATGTGTTCATGTGTGCATGTGTTCATGTGTTCATGTGTGCATGTGTGCATGTGTGCATGTATTCATGTGTGCATGTCTACATGTGTGCCGACATCATGTACAGGTTGTAAAGTGTGTTTCCTGTCTTCCTCTCACAGGTGCTGACCTTGGGCTGGTTCACTGCAGCAGGGAAACTGATGTCACTGAGCAAAACAGTGATACTGATGATAGGTATGCTGAGGCACAGGCATGTTTGCCAGGGTCTGTCGTTGGGCCACCAATCGACAGTACACAGCTGTCCACCCCATCCATGCATAGAGTCATACTGCCAATACATCCATCAGCAATGCCCATAGCTGAGGGACAGCATACAGTTGGCATTGGCAAGGACAGTGTGGTATCCATGGCACATGTATCCCAACACAGCAGCCATACCCAGATGTCTGGAAGGGTACCACATAGGCAGATGTCCAGGTTTTCTTGTAGGAGCATTGCTGATCATCATGCCACTGGCAGATGTGCCACAGGTCTGACAATGTCACACATGTTCCAGGCTGGCATGGAGGCACAGGCATGTATGGAATGGTACACCAGATAGGGACTAAGGACACAGAGGGCACATAACACCGCCATCATTGATAGTATCTGTGAACTAGCAGGTGCCATCCGTCATTACACCGAGGTCACTGATAGATGTTGGGGAGAGATATTAGATATCCTCCGCAATGTCATGTCTGTGTGTCAGGACAGTGTGGGATGGTTGAGTCATCGACGTGGACGTATGACAGCAACATCAGCAGCTGGCAGTCGCAGCGGATGTCCCTCAAGCCACAGCCACTCCCGTAGTGCCAGTAACAGCCCCAGCAATGTTGGGGTGGGCTGTCCATAGAAGGTCCTAGAAGACCATGTGCACATGGCTCTGGACAGTCCCAGCAGGGACCTGTGTCCAGTGTACATCCATCCACCTCTGGGGGTAGTACCCAGTCTGGCTTAGTACCTGATAGTGTCATTAGCACCCCTGCCAGGCACAGGTACCTTATCTGTGGCCAGAAACGGTGATCTGGGAAGCCTCATAGGTACAGTCTGTGGCTGTCCCACAAATACCCATATATGGCAGCCACATGGTGGAACTGTGTGCATGCAGACACACATACATACTCCAGACACCTAGGGCTAACACATACCCACACACATTACATCAACATTGGCCCATTTCAGTATTCTTGCCCCTCACACACGCACCCACACACACACACACACACACACACACACACACACACACACACACACACACACACACACACACACACACACACACACACACACACACACACACACACATACATGTCAATTGGATGGCTCACTGTAGGCCTCTGGCGAACCAACAACACACCCTCTGCATATGATGAAAGCTGTGCTGCCTCCTGTCATCTGTACCATCGCTGCAGGAACAGGCTACCATGGTGTTGATGCACAGGGTATCTTTATTGCAGTATAGCAATGTTAGCATGTTGTCAGCAGTACAGTGTAATGATATGCTTGAAGGTGTAGCTGAGCAGGCATGATGCATTAATGCTATGATTGTCATTGTAGTGTTGTTTACACCAGTGTTGGTTCCAATTGTGTATTGTCCAGCCACGTGCCACTTGGCTGATGTGTGCAGTATTGGCAGCATGTGTTAGAGAGTGGACAGTATGTGTGGGATGTGTGTAGCACAGATTTGCAGGTATACAGTTGTGAACATGGTGGAGGTGCACTGTCTGCATGTACGTGCATAGTGGACACATGGCCAGGGTGACATGCTCTGTATTACACAGTAACACTCCATAGTTTCTATTGGTGGTCAGTATGCATTGTACTACACACATTTCGGAACCTGACTACACATGTGCGTATGACATGGTTTGACACTGTGCTGTGGGTGATACTGTTACTATCTGTCATTGTTTTGCATTCTGGTAGTATACACCCCTTCCACAGCCTGACCATAACCAATCGTTAGATGATATCTTGACAACCGACACACAGATGTAGGACACACAGCAACATTTGGATCCTTCAGGTACTATACTATGCCAGTAACCACTGGTATTCACCTGCACCCATTACTGACACCACTCCTGTTTAGCATATAGATCTCTTAGGTACATGCAATCACAGTAGGGATATGTCCGTCCACGTCTGGTAATGCATACTGTGGCCTATAATGCATTCTCCAGATGACACACACATCCTGCACAAGTGTATCATACAGACAGATGCCTGTTGTCAAACCCATGCTGGAAAGCTATAAGCCAAACTAAGCATAGTCATCCACCTTTATGGGACATATTATCCCCACAGTACCACATAGGTAGTAGCCAACAACATGATGAACAGGTACCAATGTGTACATGCAACCAAGTGTTACATCATCTGTCCTTTGTTAATCACATTTCCAAAGGTATTTTCAGATCCCAAGGTAGATTACATAAGCAATAAGGGGTCTGCAGGCATATCCACAAAGGTTGTTCAACACATGTTATGAATAGTCATCATTGACAAACTTTGCTGCGTTTTAACAGGTCTGACATATACCTCGGCCATAGACCCTAACACATGCATTCCAATAGGAACCATAATGACTTTGTGTGACACAAATGACCTAGGCCAGGGATCACTGCAGTGGCTGGGCTTGTCACAAGCATACAGATGTGACCTAAGGTCTGGGAAGCAGACCCACAGTCTGGCAAGTATAACAGCTGTGTTCTTGGAGAAAGCAGTGTTTCCACACATGCAATCATTGAGGTAACATGTACGTATATGTATTTGCCACACAGTTAGCTCACATGTGCAATGCATACTGATATGTCATACAGTAGTAAAAGCAAAACTCACAACACATTAACCAACAGTGTCACACACATACAGGACACACACTCACCAAGTGCAGGATTCAAACCCCTACCTAACTACTTCATGATACTAGAGGAGTACGCATTAACACAACATGCTCTACACATCACTGGGAGTTCTCTTTTCCACAGGTATATTTGTAAGATGATGACATCATCAGACTTGACAAAGGTTAGTTTACCACTTTTGAGGTGTTTCACTGCTCTCCTAAAAGGTTGCTTCTTCCCAAGAAGACCACACACAAACACAGTTGTCCAGTGCAGGATTCAAACTCCTATCTGACTACTTCATGATACTAGAGGTGTGCGCATTCACATGATGCACTATACACATTACTGAGAGTTCTTTTTTCCACAGGTATATTTGTAGGATGGTGACATCATCAGACTTGACAAAGGTTAGTTTACCACTTTTGAGGTGTTCCACTACTCTCCTAAAAGGTTGCTCTTTCCCAAGGAGACCACACACACACACAGGACTCAAACCCCTACCTAACTACTTCATGATACTAAAGAAGTACGCATTCACATGACACACTATACATATCACTGGGAGTTCTCTTTTCCACAGGTATATTTGTAGGATGGTGACATCATCAGACTTGACAAAGGTTAGTTTACCACTTTGAGGTGTTTCACTGCTCTCCTAAAAGGTTGCTTCTTCCCAAGAAGACCACACACAAACACAGTTGTCCAGCGCAGGATTCAAACTCCTATCTGACTACTTCATGATACTAGAGGAGTGCGCATTCACATGATGCACTATACAGATTATTAAGAGTTCTTTTTCCACAGGTATATTTGTAGGATGGTGACATCATCAGACTTGAGAAAGGTTAGATTACCACTTTTGAGGTGTTCCACTACTCTCCTAAAAGGTTGCTCTTTCCCAAGGAGACCACACACACACACAGGACTCAAACCCCTACCTAACTACTTCATGATACTAAAGAAGTACGCATTCACATGACACACTATACATATCACTGGGAGTTCTCTTTTCCACAGGTATATTTGTAGGATGGTGACATCATCAGACATGACAAAGGTTAGTTTACCACTTTTGAGGTGTTTCACTACTCTCTTAAAAGGTTGCTCCTTCCCAAGGAGACCACACACAAACAGTTGTCCAGTGCAGGATTCAAACTCCTTCCCAATTACTTCATGATACTAGAGGAGTACACATTCACATAATGCACTATACATATTACTGGGAGCTCACTTTTCCACAGGTATATTTGTAGGATGGTGACATCATCAGACTGTATGAAGTAGGTTACATTAGGTGACATTATATGGTCTACATTGAAGGAATGTCTAAACACTTTGGCCATGTGATCATCAAAGGTGAGTTTACGATCTACCTGTGTCCCCAGGGTGATTATAACTTTCTCCATACATGCTGGATTACCATCTATGTGGTAATTTGTGTGCACTTTGTATTACCCAAAGGGGATGACTATGCATTCTTTGCCATTCAGATTGAGGGCATTGTTTTGACACCAGGTATCTGTCTCTGTAAGACACTTCTGGAGGATGTCTGTGTCAGCTGTACAGTCAATTATGGATCACAGTTTCCATTCATCTGCAAACCTGTTCAGCCATACACCTGCCATGCTTGCCTGTACCTCTGAGCAGTATCTACTGAACAGGTGGGGTCCCAGGACCAAGACCTGTGTGATGCCATTTATGACTAGCTTAGAGTTGGACATGGCACCCACAACTATGAACATGTGTGTTTGATCTGTGAGCCACTTGGCCACCCATCCTGTGACATAGCTGTTAATATTCAAGCTGGTACACTTGTTCATGATGACAGAGTGGGGAATGGTGTGGTAAGCCCTTAGTGAGGTCCAGGTGGGCTGTGTGGACTACTTTCACCTCCATCTATGTTCATGGTAACTGTTTTAAATAAGTCAACTAGTTTTGGGAGCCAGGCTCTGCCTTTAACAGGGCAAAGTTGTGTAGAGTCCAGTGTCTGGAGATCTCCAATGTTTCAGTGTATGGGTTCCATGACAATTTGCTCAATAGCTCTGTAGACCGGGCTGAGTAGACATATTGGGCAATGGCTTCCAGGTTCTGTTTTGGCACACCCTTTGTGGTGCTGGATGATTGTTACTGTATGCCATTCTTTGGGTACATAGCCTGTGGTACGCTTGAGTCTGGACAATAAATGTAGGTGAGGGTGTAGTTCCTTATGGGCCTAGTGTAAGACGCAGCCTGGGACAACATACAGTCACATTGATGCTATGTTCTTAGCTTTGGTGAGGGCTGTCTTTACCTGCATGTTCATGACGTCTGGGTCTCTGCATTCCTCTGTGATGGACACAGGCCCTTTTGGGGGTGATGGGGGGAGTTTACACTGAACATGTCCCCCTGGGTGTGGCAATGAAAGTTGGTTTGGTGTATGTCATTCCTTTTTTTCAGTAGCTGACAGCATATTTGGAAGTTGACACCTACATGTCTGGTATAGCTAACGAAGGCTTTGTGGTTGTTATTCTTACATTTCTTGGCTATTTGTCTTTAGAAACCGTCCTTGGATTATTTTATGAGCGATCATTGTTTCTGCCTGATAATGATCAGTGATGCCTTTCCCTTAGTGAAGTTGGATCTCTCATGTGTTCGTTTCTTCCTTCTCTTGTCTAGCTTATTTATGGACAACAAACACCTGCTTGTTGTCCTATTTTTGGATGAGTGCATCTTGGTTTTATTTGTGATGTCTCATTCCATGCATCCCTGTAGATGCTCACAGGATGCACTTGTAAATGATTCTGCAGATTGCATACCATTATCCTATAGCAAGGGGTCTTCAGAATGTTCCACTTTGGTCTAGGGAAGTGTGCAGTTTGCTTTTGAAAATGTCTTCACAGTGGTTTCATTGACTGGGTGTGGGGGCAGGATGTGGATGTCCAGTGTGATTACTTAATGATCTGATATTACCAGCGGGGGGGGTTATCTCTGTTGTGGAACACTGGTACCCCATGTTGGTGATAATCATGTCCAGTATGTTGTCACCTGTAGTGGGAGTGCTGACCAGCTGTTCCAGAATGTTAGAGTTTCTTAACTGTAGGACACACTGGCCAAAGGACGTTGTATATGAGTAATTCACACTCAATGTTTGGGTAGTTGTAATCTCCTCATATAATGGTGTTTGATAGGACCTTTATATTTGCCAATGTTCTCTGGAATACTGAGTGAGGTTCCTGAGACAAGGTACATGATCTGTAGCAGGCTACAATCTGATGGGCAGCTTGGCCCAATGTTAGTTGCACTTGCATGGTCTCCAAGGCCTCATGCTGTGCAAGTAACCTGAAGGTGTGGATATCCATAAGGTAAATGGCTACACCCCTTCCTTTTGTATTTCACTCATGGTTTTGGGTCGAAAGGTCAGAGTGATTGTGAGTGTTTTACGTGGATCATATCCAGCATCTCTCTGTTTGACATAGCTTTGTATGTTAGGCAGTGAACACCTCTGAGTAGGCGATATGCAAGGGAGTACGGATGGAGCATTTTGCGATGGTCTGTGTATGGCATGTATTTCAGGCCACTAATGCTCTTTATGAGGTATTGCTGCTGGCTTTCCAGTTGTTGTAGTTGTCTTATAGGTTCATAGGTTGGTACTAGGCTATCAGCCCTAGGGCCTATACAAGCCTAGCCATAACAATTCCCTGGCTATTTCTTCCCACATTATTTACTTTCCTGGACCCCTGTCTAGCAGGGTGACTGACGTGATCCCTGGGGTGAATTTCCTTTCTCCCATCCAATCGTCAAGGTTCCTCTTGAAGAGGTCCAAAGAGGCACTCTGCTTGACATGTATGGGCAATCTATTCCAGAGTCTGGGGAGTCTCTGGGTCAGAAACCTATCTCTCCAGCATGTTTTGTTTATTGTGATGACAAGGTTTAGATCCCTGGAGCGTGTAGCTCTGAGGGATTGGGATTTCTTTAAGTGTAGCATGTCCAACAGCTCTGGGTTTGACATGGCCTTGTATGTTAAGCAGAGATCGCCTCTGAGTAGATGATATGCGACAGAGTATAGCTGGAGTTTTTTAAGGCGGTCAGCATAGGGCATCTGCTTTAGGCCTGTGATTCTTTTAGTGAGGTATTTCTGAGGCCTTTCCAGTTGTTGCAGATGTCTTCAGAGGTACATACCAAATGGGGCGTTGTATTCTATAATGGGTCTAATGAGGGATGAGTACAGTGGGACAATGACCTCCTTTTTTCTGGATGAAAAGCCCTTTGTGATGAGGTGTGCCACATAGAAGGATTTCCTGACTGTTGTGGTGATGTGGTTATCGAAGGTGAGACCACTGTCCACATGTGTCCCTAAGTCTCTTATCACACTTTCTGTGTTTAGTGTACTGCCACCTATATGGTAATTCATGGATACATGTTTTTTCCCAAAGGGGATAACAATACATTTCTTGGCATTGAGCTTGAGCCCATGGCTCTGGCACCAAGCATCTGTTTCTGTAAGGCCCTTTTGTAGAGTATCCACATCTTGTGAGGTACATAGCAACAGTGGCATTATACTCTTTTATAGTTCTAATGAGTGGTGAGTAGAGGGGAACACTGTCCTCTTTTATTCTGCATGAGACACATTTTGTGATGAGGTGTGCCACCTAAGAGGGTTTCCTGACTACTGTGGGAATGTGCTTATCACAGTTGTATCCACTGTCCACCTGTGACCCAGGGTCTCTTGTCACACTTACAGTGTGAGGTATACTACCTCCTATGTTGTAGTTCTTGGCTACAGAGATTTTAACAAAGGTGAACATAATGCACCTTTTGGCATTGAGCTACAACCCATGGCTTGGACAACAGCCATCTGTCTCAGTGAGGCCCTTTTGTAGGATGTCCACATCTTTAGTGTTTACAATGATGGCTCCTAGTTTGCAGTCCCCTGGAAACTTCAGTAGCCACAGGCCTTCCATGTTAATGTTTACTTCAGGGAAGTAGATACTACACAGCCTGGAAGGTAATTTAGTCCCATGGCTGCTGTGATACTGGCTTCGGAGAGTGTTTTTTACCTGTGCAGCCATGATGACAGCAACTTTGCAGTCTTCCATTATAGACATGTGCTCTTTCATGGCTGAGAGGGGGGTAAAGTTAACAGTGATCCTATCTGCCAGGATGTTGCCAATATCAGTTGGCTCTGTACATTTAGTGCCATTAAGCTGTAACTCAGAACAGATCTGAGTGTAACCATGACTTGGACCTGTCTGTTGGGCAGAGATCTCCTGCGTAGACAGTATGCAACAGAGTACAGCTTGGGTTACATTCATTCTTGTTGCATGGGGCAACTATTTGAGGCCAGTAACCCTCTTGTTAAGGTACTTCATTGGTCTTTCTAGCTGCTGAACGTCCCTAGTCAGATTCATTGAAAGTGTGTTGTGGTACTCTCTGACAGGTCTGATGACTGCTGAGTAGTGGCAACCTCCTTTGACCTACATGCACAGACCTTGGCAGCTTGTGTGTACACATAGAATTTTCAGACCACTTTATGAATGTGTTTCTGGAAGTAGAGATGACTATACACATTTGTCCATAGATCCCTTATTATCACATCCGTATTTAGCCTAAGTGTGTGAGCATGCCCAGTATGACCTTTCAGTGTGATGCTGAATTAAATCCACTACATTTGTTGGAGTGTGTGAACACACACAGTATACACATTTATACTATATGTGTATGGTAAATCAAGGTGTATTTTTACAGCAGGGCTCACCTTTGTGTTATAGATCAACAGGGATCATGCTGTGCCTGCAGGGCTTCCATGAGACACTTTGCATAGACTTATCAACATTTCTACCTGTGGGCACACCGGATTGTTACTGTGGGTGTACATAGGATGTGGTTTTCACCTGACACTTATACACATTTGCTGTGCCTGCACTGCTATGTACAGGACACAATTACAGTCTGTACTGTTGCCTATTGTACTGGCTTGAGGCATACTACTGTACTACAGATCTTAGCATCCATTGCCACATATATTAGCTTGCGACTTCATAGCCTACACAACCCACATCACAATGCCTGTGCTGATGTTCTCTGTCTGCATAGGCGTGTGGGTGAGGTTACCCATTTGCCTCATTAGGGGCATGATACAGCATTGCTTTGTGTTTGCATTAGTGTACAATTGTCCTACTGTGTCTGCGCCACTGTAATGCTATCATGGCTTAGTGGTTCAGTACTGTGACTCTAATGCACAGTGTCCTGGTTTCAAGCCCTGTCATTGCTTTTTATTTTCATGCTGGCCAGACCAGACTGATTAAGGAACAGTAAAGCAGTTATGAGCATGTTTAGATGACTTTGCTCAACTTTGCCTTTCCTTGGCCAACATTGCACTTGCAATTTTGTTTACATATACTAGATATTGGTAAAAGCTGCTTAGCACTGCTTTATATTGCTTAAAACATGGTAATCATGCCTCAGGTGGTGCTGCAGGGCTGCCTATGTTGGATGCACATACTACACTCGCTATACATGTTTGGAAACAGGTAGTGTCAAGTTAGGCATCCATTTTATTTTATGTGCAAGTCAGAGAGAGGTATAATTTCCAGGGATCCTACTGAGCCAGTGTATGTGCTATGCATTGCCTCTTTGCCAAGGCCAATACATACTGGGCACGCCTCCTTCTGCCTACTGGGGCAGGCTCAGGTTGTTCCTCCTCTGAGTCACGCTGTGCCTGTGCAGGCCTTGGCAATGGTGGGGGGCTGTCTGGCCCTGCCCCTTGCTGTTCCTGCTGCAGCTGTTTTTGCAGGATCATACTGTGTAGCATGGCACATACCATGACAATTTGGGTACATGTAGTTGGTGAGTACTGCAAGGCTCCACTGCATGTGTCCAGGTACGGAACCGTGACTTGAGCATCCCAAACTCACGCTCAATTACATTTCATGTTTGTGCGTGTGCCTCATTATGGAGTTCTTGTTCAGGTGTGTGTGCATTTCTGATGGGTGTCATCGGCCACGGCTCCAGTGCGTATCCAGCATCCCCCACTAGGTGACCGTCAGGGATGTCCCCATTGGCAAATGTCTGGTACAACTGCATCAGATGCCAGATATGGGAATCGTGGTAGCTTCCAGGGCAGCCAGCACACACATATTATGCCATGGGCATCGCACATGACCTGGCAGTTGATGGAGTGGAAGTCCTTGCAGTTGATGTAGGCCCTAACCCGCCCACCGGCTGGTGCTTTGATGTGTATGTGCGTGCAGTCAATTGCACCCACTACCTCAGGGTATTCTGCTATTTGTGGGAAGAGATGCATATTGCTGGCCAATACCTCACAGAAATTGGGGAAATATACATGATCACCGACATGTGCTGACATGGCATTCAGGAACTGGTGCAGTACCCTGTATGCTGATGCCTGTGAAATCCCCATCATATCACTAGTTGATCTCTGGAAGGTACCTGTTGCTAGTATTCTTAGGCCAACACATACCTTGGTTTCCACTGGGATGGGTTCCCCTCTGTTGGTTCTGTGTGTAAGGCGTGGCCTGCATAGCTCAACAATTTGCTGCAGGAGCTCTCTGTCCACTCTATAGTGCTCCACTATCTCCAGCTCATGTAGCCCCTTGTAGGTTACCCTGGGTCTGTACACTCTTCTCCGTCTCCTCACTGTGGGTTGCTCAGCAGCATTCGCAATGGCACCACCCTCAGCATCTTGCACATGTCGCCTTATAAGAGCAATGGCAGCCCCTAACATTTTTATGTCTCAGTTTAAGCTTTTTAAGTTTTCACTTTTCTTTGTTGACTGCAGTGTTGCAGTGTTTCCACAGGGGGCAGCACCACGCAAACAAGCGCAAACACGTGCACACGAGCGCACATGCACGCACACAGGCTTATACAAGGTTACACAGGCTTAGGCAGGTGCACATTCATGTATACCAGCTTAGACGGCATAACACAGGCTTACATGGGTGCACACCTGCACACACAGGCTTAGATGGGTTTACACACACGCACACATGCGCACACAGTGTAAGTAGCTTTGCAAGAAACTTTAGTGATAGCCACGGCATATACCTTTGGTTTCTGGGTTTCAGTTTAGACAACTATAGACACACCTCTCCTAGTCCTGAGTAACTCACAGCAAACACATGCCACTCTGCTCCAATAAGCTTACAGTCTTTTTGATATATACCCCCTCATGATGTCACCCATCTTCTACTCTGTTCCTCCCCTTATCCTACTCTTACACTCTAGGGACATGGTTCACATAGCAGGAAATATTGGGATTCACTATCCTTATCCTCATTTGCATAGGATTGCCTACTAATGCTTGGTTACATTTCTCACACTGAGCTTCCCTACTTAGCAACCACTACTCAGTAGCCATGTTGTCTTCAGCCTGCCATTCACTTGCATGGCAGATGAATATTTTGAATTAAACCATATTTGTGGCTTTTAAATTCCTGATTTTCTGATTTTTAGTGTGCTGCACGTTTGGCGGTACTGCGCTATGCTTAAACATCGGAGATCGAGGAAAAAAAATATTTTTTATTATTTTGCAACACATAAAAATGCCAATGGCCATATATTTGGCCATTGGCATGCTTCATCAACTGGATGCATCCTTTATTTGGAGCTGTCATGGCTCCGTTTTGCTATTTGCAGAACGTTACTCAGTTGCCAACCGAGTACATTTCTACAAATAACACTACTCTTACTCGGACAGGTTAGTGTTTTTTGGATCGCAAATTTACCTCATTTGCATAGCTTTTAGCAGCAAATGAGGTAATTTGCATAGACTAACCCTGTCCATGCAAGAATCATTTTAGGAGCTCTCTTGCACGCCCCTGCCGGCTGTTCCTGGATTGCTCAGCAGACATGTTGGCTGCATGGAGTTTTACACTACTCTTAGATCCCTGCAAGCCTTCATGAATCCAGCCCATTGTCTTTGCTGCAAACTAATAATTCTGTTGATATAGATGCGGAGTTAGTTCAAGTCACAGTTTTTTACATGCATCTTGATAACATTGCATAAAATTGAGTTATTGGTTTGCTTTTCTGCTAATACTGTGTCTACTAAGACAGATGCACTTTGTGAGTCCTAAGCCATAGACAAATGCACTTTTTGAGTCCTAAGTCAGTACAAGGGATTCATAGGAATGGCAGTGGCATCAGTGGTGTATTTATTATTTAAACTTTGTATTGCTACCATAAACTTTGCTTGTGTAACCAAGACTAATGCTTACTGAATTGTATTGCTAGGGTGCAATCTGAATCTAGATATACCTAAAATACGACTTAATTCTGTTAAGTATTATTTCTGCTTGAATACCAGTTTCATGTATTATGTATCTGTCTTATGTATTCTCTATACCTTTTACTGTATTACCTCTTCCCTGCTCATGACCTTACTGTTTTGTCTTTTCTAGGTAATTACAGGGAATTTTCTCCTTGAAGTCCCCCCCCTTTCCAGGACATAAACAAAAATAGATTTTGACTGCTCACTTGTTACGGGACAGGTCTCACACTAAAAGAAAATAAACAAGTCTACCATTTCAAGCTTTTCACATAGGTGAATACTGTTTTATACATAATCAGAGATTACAGCATTTTTTCTCTAATTCTATGGTGTGCACAACAGTTAGGGCTCCCAAAGTTAACACCAATTTAAACTCAGGTCAATATTTACTTAAAGTAAATTCCTCATAGTCATGACTACATGGCTCTGTCTGCCTACATTTAAGCCTAATAATATTTTACAGTACCTACCCAAGCCTATTAATTAGGTTTAATGCACAGTCATGCCCATAAGTGTATCACTGATAACCCCACTCAATAAAGTTAATGCTTGATTCCACATACCTTTCCTTAGTCCTCCACCGATAGTTTTCACTCTCAGCCCTGCAGGGAAAAGCAAGCCCACTCCACTCACTCGGCTCCCCTACCCTGCCCCCAATTCCCTGCCACCCCCACTGTCTCTAACTTTAAGATACATCACAGGCCACTGCTTCCAACCTCCACATAGGCTATAAGCTCCCCTGACTTCTTCACATCCCACACCCAAAACAACTAGAATCCTCCTGCATATCACATCATGCACATTCTACTATTAATAACATCCCTAACCTTCTTTAACCTACTTACTGTCTACCACCTCACTTCTCACAACACCACACTACATCAACTAACCCCAACAAAAATTACAGCATACATATACAATAACTCATCCCAAAATAGTTACTCTGATATTTCACCATCACTCTTCAGTCACAGAGACACCACCACTTTCAAGACCAAACTGCATTTTAATATACCTAAAATCAAACAATTATACATCTCATATGCACATTCCATACTTAACTACATTTCATTCACAATCCAAACCACTATCTTCACATTATTATGCCAAAGTGGAGATATTCATCCAAACCCTGGACCCTTTCCCACCCAACATATTAACAACTCTACATAACTCTCAGTGAAAACACCAAAAGACCTTTGCATCATGACATTAAACATCCATAGTATCTGCAACAAAGTAGCAGACTTTTATGCATGGCTTATACAGTACAAACCTGATATAGTTGCTCTAACAGAAACCTGGATCAAACCCCAGATATCTGACTCAGAAATACTTCCCCCTGGATATTAAATATTACAAAAAGATAGAATTCATAAGAAAGGGGGAGGCCTGGCATTAATATATCGTAACCACTTAAACATAGTAACCCACCCAAAAATCATTCCTACTTTCAATAATATGGAAATCCTATTAGCATCACTGTTTTCAACAGCCACTATCTGTATTCCTCCAGGTTCCAGTATCTCAACACTGGAAGACTTCCTATCATGGTCTAACCCTACATCTCAAATGAAACCATCATCCTCAGTGACACTAATATAAATTGGCTTAAACTAACACAAAGCAACTCCACAAACTCCATCAGTCTGTTCAAATTTGCACAAATTATACAAACCCCAACACACACACAACAAACAATCACCCTGAATCTACCCTAGACTGGATATTAGTATCCCACCCATAGTACTACTCCAATCCCAACATCCTAAGTGACCACTTACCAGCCCTGATACACAGATTATCAACCTCCACTCCAAGCATTCATTCATACAAATATACCAGAAATCTAGCCAGTTTTAACCAGTTTCACTTTTGCAACCTATTACAAACACTAAACTGGAACCCATTGGAATGTCTTCCCTTAGATGAAGCAGTACATTATTTCAGTGCTGTCTTCTTAGATACCCTTAACTCCATAGACCCCATAAGAAAAAAGAGAGTTAAACATAACCATGCTCCTTGGCTATCTAAATCAACCAAACAACTACTGATTAATAGAGACCGAGCATGGCACAGATGGAGAAAAGATAAGACCCCACCCAACGAAACCACATTCAAAATACTTTGAAACAAAGCAAAACAGGCCATTAATCAGGACAACAATACTTACTTCTCCCAACAAATAAACACCCGTGGTAATAATCCCAAACTTTTCTGGAAATCTGTCAACTCATTACTAAATCCTGGCAGCACCCAAAACCCATCTCCATTTCCAGAAAAAAGCCCAGTTGAAATCAGTGAAATATTTAATAAAAACTTTATTGATATTATCCTTACATTAGTAAATGTAGGCAATACCCCAACCCACATTAACCCATCCATCATACCTCAAAGCAATAAGCAATATCAGCTCCATACCATCTTTTAAATTACAACCTGTAGCAACCTCTCAAATACAAACATTACTTGGCAAATTGAAACCAGGCTCTTTATCCGCTGATAATCTCCCCCCAGAATACTTCAAAATTAGTGCTAAGACAATATGTTTCCCAGTAAGTATCCTTATAAACTGATCACTTGCAGAACACACAATCCCCCAGCTCTGGAAAAAATCAATAACCACCCCCCTTCATAAAGGTGGAAACCCTCATGACCTAGTTAATTTTAGACCCATTTCCATACTGTCTCCTCTATCTATAATAATGGAAAAATGCATCCACAAACAACTGGTTGAATATCTAACCAGTAACAACCTACTATCCCCCTCACAACATGATTTTCGACCATCCCTCAGTACCATTACTGCCCTAGTCTCCTTCACAAATTGCATCTATAATGCCCTAGATAGTAACCTACTTACATCAGTCCTGTTACTGGATCTCTCAAAAGCATTTGACACAGTCTCCCACATCAAACTCATCCAGCAACTGCAATCACTAGGATGCTCTGATGCCACCCTAACCTGGTTCACTAGTTACTTGGAAAACAGACAGCAATCCATAAAATGGCTGAATAACCTATCTAGCTTTCTTACAAATAACACAGGAGTGCCCCAGGGGTCACTCTTGGGACCCCTACTATTCAACATTTTTATAAATGACCTAAATAAAGTTCCCTCTGACTGTACTACCATACAATATGCAGATGATTCAACCATAATCTGTACCTCCAATAACTTCTCCGGTCTCCAAAAGTTAAAACAAAAGGTGTTTACATCCATAGAAATCTGGCTAAACCAATCACAGCTATTACTTAACCCTAATTAATCTAAACTACTCATCTTTGCATCTAAACCTGTGCCCACAGACTTTACTATATTCTCCATAAACAAAACCCCAATAGAGTTAGTAAATCAGGCCAAACTGCTAGGAATTACTATTGATAGCAAACTTAGCTTTGACTTGCATATTAATAACGCAATAAAAAAGACTTACTTCAAATTAGGCAAACTTTACAAAAACAAACAATACTTAGACAAATCCATCTGAATAAAACTTTCAAAAAGTCTTCTCCTTCCAAACTTACTATATGGGTCTCCTATCTTCATCAATCTCCACAACTCTTTGGAACACAAACTACAATCCTGTTATTATAAGACTGCAAAATTCGCATCAGCCCAACCAAATCGTACCCACCATTGCCCGGCCACTAAAATAAACTGGCTAGAATTTGCACATTACCTACATTACACACAACTTACCTTTGCCCATAAACTCATTTATAAACCCGAGTGTTGCCCTTCCCTGAAAAATATCATTGATCTTTACTCCCCATCCATAAATCTCCGCTCTGACAACAAACACCTACTTAAAGTATCAAAACCTAGTAAAAGAGCAGGTAGGAGCCTCTATTCTCATTCCATAACTAAGCTGTGGAATGCCCTCCCATCATCAGTTACAGAATTAGACAACATAATCTCCTTTAAAGAAAACTAAAACAACATCTTACTGATAACCCCAGCTGCACATGCAACACATACCCGCAGCCTCCTTAATCTAGCAAAACTGTTTCACGTAGCGAATATACTTATGTATATGTTATGCTGTTACACCATACTAGTTATCCCTAATCTTTAGTATCATAGTTTGCACATCAATACAGCCATCTTAACACATTTTCTCTTCTCTGCCACTTTCTACTTTTAATACTACCATTAAATACATGCCACCAATAATCTCCATATTCACACCACCTAGCTATAAGAGTCTAACTATATCAGTCTTACCTTTAAGTTTAACTTTCTAATTCTACCTTCCCCTATTCCTACCCCCCCAAAAAAAAATTTAGCTGTATTGTTAAATATTTCTAACTGTATATTTTCCTACATGCTAATGTTCCATTGTTACTGTATTGTGCCTTTTTGCAACATATTTGCTGTTTAGATAGTTTTCTGTATTATTTCACTTGCTTTATAATTATAATTTTGTTTCCTTACAAATTCGTGTAATGATTTTCATGTAACTTGGAGCTTTTCTCCCCAGGCCTCCACTGAAAATGGGTCTCAAATCCAGTGGACTTTTCTGGTCAACAAATGCCAATAAATAATAATAACTAAAGGACATGGAGCGAATCATCATGGACCTTATCAATAAAGCTATAGGTAATCTCCAAACACTTGACTCTACTTTGGATTTGTCAAAGGGAGATCATGCCTGCTAAACTTGGTGGACTTCTTTGAGACAGTTACCAGGGCCCTGAATGAGGGGAAATCTATGCATACAGCCTCTCTAGACCTAGCCAAGGCTTTTGACGCTATTCCCCACTCAGACATCATTGACAAACTTACCCAGCTAGGTATCAGCCCTTATATCTTTAGATGGGTCACTAACTGGCTCACTGATAGAACCCATACAGTCAAAATAGGGGAATCCACCTCCAACAGCAGACCTGTAACCAGTGGTGTTCCACAGGGATCAGTCCTGGGACCTCTACTGTTTGGAATCTACTTCTCTGAAGTACAAGCTAAAACTAAAGGTCTGTGGCTGACAAAGTTTGCTGATGACTGCAATCTTGGAGCAATCATAGAATCTCCAAATTATATCAACATCCTACAAGAGGGTCTTACACAAACAAATGATTGGTGCCAAAGTCATGGTCTTAAACTCAATGCAAAAAAAAATGTATTATTGTCCCTTTCAGTAAGGGTGATGTTCCTGCTGACTACCACATCAATAACAACACCCTAAGTACGCACTCAGTGGTGAGAGACCTGGGCACACAGGTTGATAGTAACCTTACCTTTGATCATCATGTCTCCACAGTGTTAAGAAGGGCATTCTATATTGCTCGTTGCATAAGTAAGGGCATTGCATCCAGAAAAAAAGAAGTGAAGTTATAACCTCTCTGTACTCTTCCCTCATCAGGCTAATAATTGAGTAAAATATCCCTTTTGGTATGTACCTTTCCAAGTATGTGCAGCAATTGGAGAGACCACAAAGGTTCCTCACTAGGAAAATTCAAGGTCTTCAGCGTCTGTCCTTTGTGGTTCGTCTGATGTTACTGTCACTTTATTCTGTTTCATACAGACTACTTGGAGGCAAACTATGCCTTACATTGCTTTTTTTCCACCAATAATCTCTCTACCCACCCATCCTCACCCTCACATCACTGTTCACTTTCACTCACTCTCTCCCAATCAACACCTATCCCTCAGCTCTTTAGGCTTCCACCAAGTTACAACTTCCCTCCCCTGCTACTCTACTATTTTTCTCTTGTTATCTGTTATCATCCTCCACTATGTTGCTCTATCACTCTTTACTTCACTACACAATACTTGTATTCTTTCTCTACTTAGCCTATAATGCACTGATATCCACTATCCAGCAAGTATTCACTATTTCTCCCCAACACTCACACATAACTCTCCTCTACTTTAATCTAAATATTTTAGTCATATCAACCCTCTTTTATTCTACAGTTACACCATTGTTCTCTTCCCTTTTAAATATATACACTCCACAAAGTCTCACCTATCTATTTACAGGTATGATCAACTAATTGCCAAACTTAGAAACCTAGTACTGCACTCCTTAACATATATTAAACTCCAGTGTGATATCTATCCCAACCCAGGCCCAAACTGTGACCTCCCTCCCTATCAACAATTCCCCCTTGACTCCATTTCTTCAAATACACACCCAAATCTCTCTGAATCAGCTCTACATACCTCACTACCTACAACCTCCAATTCTGATCTTCTAATAAGCAATTTCAATCTCAGAATCTTCATGAAAAAATCACCACATTCCATGCCACCTTAGCCACCTATTCTCCAGACATAGCTGTCATAACTGAAACCTGGTTAAAGCCCCACATCAAGGACTCTGTGAGATCACAACTAATGGCTACAATATTATTAGACAAGATAGGCTAATCAAAAGAGGTGGGGGTGGCTATTATGTTTAAACACTCTTTGATAATTGAAAAACTAAACTGTACTGCCCCAGGCATCCCCAATGCTGAAATCTTAACTACTCGCCTAAATATTAATACTCACAAAACCATTAATATCATAGCCATCTACCTGCCCCCAAGTAACAACCCAGTCTTCATAGAATCCCTACTCTCTTGGTCTGCTTCCTCCTTCAACCAAGAAACTATCATAATAGCGGACTTTAATCTGGATCGGCTATTCTGCTCCTCTAACTACCCTACTGACTTTATTACCCTATACAATTTCACACAAACTACTAACTATCCCACACGTACTGACAAACATTCCAAAAAGCAATCATTACTTGACTGGATATTAACCAACAAACCAAACATGGGGTACCAGTCTAGATGTCTATCAGTCACACTGAGTGATCATGCCCCCACATTTATAGTCAGAAAAATAATTCAAATCCAAGCTTGCATCCCTTTCAAGTACAAAAAAAAAAAAAAAAAAAAAAAAAACTATGCCCCTGATGTATTTAATCTACACTTAAAAAAACCTACACCTAGACCTCGCGATTGACTACTTCAACACCACATTCCTTGACATCATAAATAATCTTGCCCCTTCCAGGAAAATTCATCTCAAATCCAAACAATTACCATGGCTATCTAATGGTGCCAAACTTCTAATTAAACAAAGGGATAGAGCCTAGTCACTATATCATACCACCAAAGATAAAAACAACTTCAAGCCTATATCAACAGCTAAGAAACCAAGCTATGAAAAAAATTATCAATGATAAATAAACTTACTTTGTAAACTGCCAACAAAAGTACCAGCACAACCCCCAAATGTTTTGGCAAAACATCAACCACCTCCTTAACCCTGGCAAAACCTTCACCCCCTACTCCTTCAACATCTAATTCTTCTGAGCACTTAGCTTCACATTTCAACTCTCACTTTATCAACTCAATCACCTCCCTCTTAGACAACAAACAAAACCTATCTCTCAAAGTCCCCATCCCTACCACTGAGAACACAAAATCTTTCTCCTTCAAACCTATTCAAACCTCTTACAAAAAAAACCCTCCTAAGTAAACTAAAATCCTACTGTCTTGCTGCTGACCATCTACCTAATGAATTTCTAAAAGTAGCCACTCCTCCCACTGCCTACCCCATATCCATTCTAATCAAGCACTCTATCCCAGAACAGCATGTGCCTCACCTCACATCATACCTCTCCATAAGGGAGGCCAATCTAAAAATATTTCAAACTACTGACCCATTGCCAACCTCTCTTCCCATAATAAAATCATAGAAAAATGTATACACCAACAACTCGTGTTCCATCTCACCACTAACAATCTACTATCCATTTCTCAGCATGGTTTCAGACCTAAACATAGTACCGACACAGCTCTACTAACCTTCACTGATATTGTTCATAACCTCAAAAATGAAGGGCAGCTAGTCTCTGCAATTTGCCTGGACATATTAAAAGCCTTTGACACCATATCCCACCAACTGCTACTCAAAAACTTGCAACTTATAATCTAAGTTCATTATTGCTTACATGGTTACACAGCTATTTGTCTAACCAAAAACAGGCTACAACAAGGGAGAATAAACTCTCCCCTGTACTACCAGTAACCACTGGAGTACCCTAAGGTTCCATACTTGGTCCCCTCCTTTTTGTCTTATTTACCAACAAGCTACATTCTACCACCCAGCTTGGCACCATCATCCAATATGCAGATGATGGCTCTCATCTGCTCAGCCTTTTCCATGAAAGAACTTCAACAAAAAAATGCAAAATGCTTTCCTAGACATTGAAAATTACCTCTATAGCCATCAACTTATTTTAAATCCAAACAAAACTAAATTAATGATTTTCACAAACAAATCATTCAAGCACAGCTCTCTACCTCTCTATATTCTTTCCTTTAATGGCACTAAAATTGAACCTGCAAATGAGACCGAGTTCCTAGGAGTTACTATAGATAACAAACTAAAATTTGACAAATACATCTCGCTATCAATCAAGAAAGTTTACACAAAACTTGGAGCTCTATATTGGGCCAAACCATACCTCAGAAACCAAGCCAGACTAGCCACAGCTAGATGTCATTTACTTTCTACTCTACACTACTACTCACAAATCTTTACCAATCTACATAAGATTGACATTAATCACCTAGAGTCCTGCTATAACAAAATAGCTAAGTTTGCCACCAATCAACCCCATAAAACTCATCATTGTCCTGTTCTTCAGCTACTTAATTGGTTGGAATTACCAAACTTATTAAAACAAAACCAATTTACTTTTGCCCACAAAGTAATACATTTCCCCAGCAATTGCCCTGCACTGTCATGCCTCGTTCAAACAAACTTTAACTGTAGATCTCTTAGATCTTCTGACAGACTAATGCTAAAAGTTACCCAGTCTCATAACTATCATGGTGACTCCCTCTACTCCCATAAAATAGCTAAGGACTGGAATGCTTTTCCTCAGCACATCCAAAACAACCACAACATGCCCTCATTTAAAAAAATGCCTAAGAGTTTATCTCAATAGCAAATGGCTCTGCCCTGTAATGCACCTGGCTAGTTGGCTTTCTCCTATTACTTCACATCCCTCTTTCTCACATACCGCTTTTCTCATTTAAGCAACTAGTGTTTACAAACCCTTGTTGTTTTCCTTTTTTTTCAAATGGACACAGCTCTTTCTCTGCTAGAGCTTGTGCACTTCTATATTGTTAATAATATGCATCTTAATGACTATTGCTCCCATATGTAACTTTGTTTCATCTTTTGTAATTACTGCCATTTTTTTTGAGTTTTATGACTACTTGTTCTATCTTATTTAACTTTGTTAAAATTTGTTTCTATTAACTAATTGCACAATTCTGGAGAGTTTCTCCCCGGGTCTCTGCTAAAAATTGGCTACTTGCCCAGTCGGACACTACCTGGTTAACAAATGTAAGTAAATCAATAAATGAATATAAGGCAGTCTATGACCCAGCTTTATTGGAAATGCTGCAAATCTGCAAATCAAATGGTACAAAGGTTACTCGCTCTGAAGACCTTAACTTGGTATGTCACATTAACAGAATCTGCTGGAGGGACAGATTTGTCTTCCAGAGGTTACAACAGCTTTGGAATTGCTCTCACTTTATGTCAAACAGAGTACCTCACTGGCCCTCTTGAAATGCAATCTGGATGACTGGATGGGTAATCGTAAATTAACCCCAGGGATTCCATCTGTGTCCCTCTTGGACAGGGGCAATTGGTGCTGATCTCTGAAATAAGGGTAGATAGAGCTTGGTTAGGCTTGTAAGGGCCTTAGAGCAATTAACCTAGTAACTTACTATAATACTATGGTGATGATGATAAGGAGACAGCAGATGTTTGACTTTAGCGCTTTTGACCATTTCCTTGCTACTGGCATTAGGGTAGCATTAGATTATTATGTATATCTTTGTGTCAGTGTTGAGATCACTGCTTCTTACCAAATAAAATCTTGCAGCTTAGTTTTCTTTGGGCTGCTATAGTTTTATTACTATACATCTCTCTGCCATTTTATACTGCCATATTTTAGTAAATGGGGCCATTATTGGAATTTGAGTTAAATGGCTGCTATGGCTATATGGTTTGAGCATTTGCTATGTCATTAATTTTTTATGACAGCACCATTGATACTGGTGCTATGTTTGTGTTCTTTGTCCTGCATAAATGGATTTTTGTTCATAGTTTTGGAGTGCTGATGTCCATTTGGATGTAGAACAGAAACCTCAGATTTTGCTTATTTATGCTAGAGATATGAGGAACATTGTCAAGCTGTGTGTGTGTGCGTGTGTGTGTGTGTGTGTGTGTGTGTGTGTGTGTGTGTGTGTGTGTGTGTGTGTGTGTGTGTGTGTGTGTGTGTGTGTGTGTGTGTGTGTGTGTGTGTGTGTGTGTGTGTGTGTGTGTGTGTGTGTACATGCATGCGTGTGTGTGCATGCATGTGCATGTGTGGAGGTGATTGGATTGAGTTAGCTGTCATGCTTCCACACCCTAGACTAACAATCAAAGCCTACAACATTGGGTCTGAGGGATCACTAGGTACCAGGGATAACCCTACAGACATGGGTTGGTGGGAACACTAAACACCAGGGATAACCTTGAAAATGTGGGATGGGGGACCACTAGACACCAGGAATAACTTCTTATGTCATAATGACACTTAAGCATAATGAAGATGGAGTGGCACTTGAAACCAGGGTATCAAAAAAGTTGAATTTGCAGCCTTGTTCCTATATGGCTCTACCAAATCCATATACCACCAGCCCTTCTCACTTATTTGACAATAGAGCATGCTGCCTTTGAGCCTAAGAGTTCTGTATCTATAGTCACACTCTTTAATTAAAATCAGGCACATACATTTAGTGAGCAAGTGGCCCCCAGTAACTATTATCCACAGCTTAGCAAGTAATTAAGGTGACATGATTTATTTTCTGACTGATAAAATGCCTTTGCAATTGACACATGTATAATGTATATCATGTTATGCTTAACAACCCTTTACCACAATATATGTTTTACCATTACAATCCCCCTTTCAACATATCTGCAGAGCACACTTACTGACCAACCTTTTATTAATGTTTACAAATTCAGTAGCAGTGAATAGCAGCAGTGCTTGTAAAGAATGTCTTGTAAAAGCTCCCACTTACCTTATAAAAGCAGTGTAGTTTTGCTGGATCGATTCTTTGGGTATTTAGCTTTAGCATTTTCCAAAACAGGCTGCAATATAGTTTCTTCCATAGCATGATGAAGATCTCTGCTTGCTTTTGCGCTTAAATTGTGCATATTTCCCTGGTTGGCATGATAATTATGTTAATTAGGATACAACTCCTTATTGTTTCTGAGTCACACAGTTTACACGGAGTACGTTTATTAATCATTGTGATCAAGTACACACGCCTAGGTCTCTGTGGACAGCATGTCATAATTGTGGTCCAGGTTATGTGTCCATGGGATCTGTAATTCCAAATCTAACTGTTCATGAATGAAGTCAATTTAGTATATGAGTTTTTAACAGCATGCACAGGAATACAGGACAGCCATGTTTTACACTTAAAGTGCCATTGTGAGCTATAATAATGCAGTATATTTCATCCCTCATGAAAATGATGTGCCAGCTGAAATCCATTGTTGTGGTATAGATGGTACACATTAGACCTGATCTAGGTGCCAGTTTTCTGCAATTTCCATTGATGTTTTTCAAGTTGACACATCATGGCTGGAAAAGGAGTGCAGACCTGGAGTGTGGAGGAGATGAAAATATTTCTCTACCTTCTGGACCCTAGAGTATCTTAGTCAAGGCTATCAGCCATGTCACTGGCATTACATGTGCCATTACTGTGACATGAGGTGGTATAATTCTGACCCCTACACTGATAGGAGGATAAGTATAAGATGAAGCACCACCTATGTACTGCACCTATAACTTATCACTGCTAAAAATACATCCTGCCCATGCATGCCAGCTGCAGATGGTACACAGAGCATATTTTCTCTTTCATAACTCTTAAAGACATTGAAGTGAACAGGTAGCTACACAGGAGGGGACCCAAAGTGCCTAAGAGAACAAAAGGATTATTATATTTGCTTCAGTTTGTATAGTTTTTACTGTTAACAGTAGCAGGGATACATTTCTGAAGACTGTACCTTTCAAAAATCACTGCCACTTTTGTGATAACTGGCATTGTTCAAAGGTAGTAGTATGACTACTGAATGTTATTAGTGTGTGTCTGTGGAGGCACCATGCCATACTCAGATAAGTGGACTAGGATGTTATTGCTGTGCTTCTACATTGTGAGGATGTAGGTGAGTTCAGTCCTCCCTAGCCATTTGTGTTATGATAATGTTTCGGAAGAGATTTCTGCCTCATTATATTACATAAAACATTAGCTGTGAAAAATCTATGTAAACAGCATTTTTTGATGATGGGTATCTGTCTCATGGATTATCTTTGTCAATATACTTGTTTCCTTTTTTTATAACCTATCAATGAAAGGTATGTCTAAGCAACATTTTTGTTTAAATGTGTAAATGTTGTTGTTTCAGACATCATTACTATGTCTCAAACAGAAGATAGCTGGTTGTTTGTCCAAGTATATGTTGTTTGTTTTCAGAGGTAGACATTATTGGCTGAAGCCCTAGCTTGATTTCTTTTGCCTCTTTTGATTTATTATCTCAGGTTAACTGGCATTATAATCAAATTAAATGCACTCAGAATTGATCCCTATGTAGTTAGACGATTTTAAATTGGGTGAACAATAGAACACACACAGTGAGGGTAGCAGGTGCATCCTCACTGTAGAGTTCCCCAGGGAAATGTCTTTGTACCTCTGCTATTTAGGAGCTACTTCTATGTTCTCCAAATCAAAAACAAAGATGTCTAGTTAGCCAGGTTTGCAGATGTTTATAAATTGGGTGTCATCCTTAAGTCTATGTTTGACACATACATATACTTCAACATGAGTGTACACTTGCTAATAATTGGTGTATTAAAATGGACTCAAATTAAACACCAAAAAGTACAATATTGTTGCATTCAGTAAATAGTCCCTATCTCCCTCCTTCTTATAGTATAGACAACCCCTCACTTCAAAATGAGAATGTAGTAAGAAACCTTGGAAAATGGGTAGACATTGGGTCCTCTGGTTTTACCATTACATTGCAATGGTAGAAACTCTTTGCACAGCTAATTGTAAAATACTTATCTTCAAGATCAAAAGAAGTCCTAATCCCCCTTTGTATACTGCACTAATTAGGCCTATCATAGAATAAAGTGCCACCTTTTGGATGTTTCTCACTAGACACATGAAGCAACTGGAGAAACTACAGTGATTTTTAACCAGATAGAGGAAGAGTTTAAAAAACTTGGTCTACCTTGAGAGACTGGAAGTTCTATTCCTGTAATCAGTATCCTTATAAATTCCTTAGGGGTGATATGCGCCTCTTTTAGCAGGCCATAAAGGACCCAATAGTACAGTCTCATATTATCATTAATCAAACAGTCCTACAAATACTAGAATCTTCTTCTTTTTTTGGCTGCTGCCGTTAGGGGTTACCACAGCAGATCAACTGTTTCCATTTCTTCCTGTCCTCTGCATCTTGCTCTGTCACACCAACCACCTGCATGGCCTCTTTCACCACATCCATAAACCTTATCTTAGGCCTTCCTCTTTTCCTGTTACCTGGCTGCTTCATATTTAGCAGCTTTTTCCCAATATACTCCGCATCCCTCCTCAGCACATGTCCAAACCAACGTAATCTTGCCTCTCTGGCTTTGTCTCCAAACCTTCCAACCTGGGCTGACCCTCTAATATACTTATTCCTAATCCTGTCCATCCTCATCACACCCAGTGCAAATCTTAACATCTTCAACTCTGCCACATCAAGCTCTCACTCCTGCCTTTTTGTCAATGCCACTGTCTCCAACCCATATAACATAGCTGATCTCACTACCCTCTTGTAGACCTTCCCTTTCACTCTTACTGGTACTCGTCTATCACAAATCACTCCTGACACTGTTCACCACCCACTCCATCCTGCCTGTACTCTCTTCTTCACCTCTCTTCCGCACTCACCATTACTCTGAACTGTTGATCCTAAGTATTTAAACTCATCCACCTTCGCAAACTCTACTCCCTGCATCCTCACCATTCCTCTATCCTCCCTCTCATTCACACACACATATTCTGTCTTAGTCCTGCTGACCTTCATTCCTCTTCTCTCTAGAGCATATATTCACCTCTCCAGGGTCTCCTCCACCTGTTCCCTACTCTCACTACAGATCACACTGTCATCTGCAAACATCATAGTCCACGGGGACTCCTGTCTGATCTTGTCTGTCAACCTGTCCATCACCATTGCAAATAAGAAAGGGCTCAGAGATGATCCTTGATGTAATCCCACCTCCACCTTAAATGCATCCATCACTCCCTAGAATCAGAGACCTAAACCTAATTCAAAAAAAAAAAAAGGAGAGATAGATTTGTCATGTAGAATCTACTCCTTCTGTGTAACAAATTTCATCCCCAAATAAAGTGTAGGACTTGCTATCTTCCTTCAAAAGGGAGCTAGATAATTTGGAAGTGCATTCAGAAATTTACCTAGCATAACTGGTCTGTCCATCCATGAAAAGGGAGATAAGGCCTAGGGCAGGTGCTGGCAAAGTGTTACTGTCCTTCTGACCCAGCTGACTTGTATATTCTATGATTCTGTTCCCCACTCTCTGTCACTGTTCTTTCTATTAAATGCATTCCCTTTTTTATTATCTGTTTCTTGCCATTTATTTCTCTACTATATGTAGTTGCATCATAACCTGCACCCACCCCCCCTTGCAAGGCCTGTCAGCTCCCAACAGGAGACAGCAGCAGCACCATCACCACCACGATCATCATCTCCACCACCAGAAGCACCCAGTGCCTGCCACAGGTATCTCACCACCTCCTGCCCTTCCTGAATCCCCCCCATTTCAGGTATCCCAGCACTGGATGCAGAGACTGTTATATCCACCAGAAGTTGTGCCAGTGGAAGGGGCATTGTTATCATCCATTGGCATCTGACATACATTTTGGAGGACATTATTGACAGACTGGATGTCCAAATAGGAAAGATGGACAACCTCTTTAACAACTTATTGAGTCATGTCCCTGACCAACACTGTCTCCACCACCTGAGACACAGCTCACTAGTCATGGTACCTAGGATGGTGAGCATTCTCCCTCAACATTTCATTCCTCTGTTTGTGTGACGTTTAATTCACCACTGTGATTTCCCCCACCTTACTGTGGATTCACATGCCCTGTCAGTGGTGTCTGTCTTCCCTGCTACCTAACCTGTCTATTTCACCCTCATCTTACATTCCTTCCTTCCTTCCTTCCCCAACTTACCTTCTCCTTATGTATCAAAATGGGCATCTGTCACACAAAAGAAATGTACCCACCTTTCTCACCTCCATATTGCTCATTCCTTAGATAATAATCTTTTATTTTACCCTCTTCTTGCTTCCCTTTTTAATCTCTTCTCCAGTGCATCTATTTTTATTTTTTTAATCTAGTGAAAACAGAGACAAACACCTCATGCATATTTATGCAGGGCTTCAAAACCAGTTATTTTTGTACTTCTACTGTGTGTGCTGGGTCATGTGCAATAGCTGAGCACTGAACTTGTCATTGCATAGCAAGGAGCTAGGCTACCATGTCTATTATGTCCACTATTAAGTACAACCGCTATCATGAATTGTATATATTGGCCTTGGCTGGCACCAAATGTCCACATGAGCTGAGCTCTAATGCACAGCAAAAGGAACATGGGTACAACTTTCAGTATTTGTGGAGTTCCACTTACAAAGTATTACATTGCTAGCTATGTGTGTGGATAACAGATTAGAAACTAAAGGTGGTGTCCTGAATAGTAGTTGTTGACTTACTTATTCTTTCATTCAGCAGGTGTGTAACAACCAACTGCTGTATGTTTCCCCAATGCGTTTTGCTTTGCTGCTTTTATTGCTCAGTCTGTAAATGAAGTGCTTTGCTCACTATAATTGTGAATAGCTGTGGATTTAACTGCCCTCAGAGATGTATGCTTTTTCTCTCTTTTTTTTTTTTCATTTTGCAAGCATATAACAACCAACCGCTCCGTGTTTCCCTGGCACATTTTGTCTCACTGCTTCTATAATTCTGTAATTAAAATGCATGGCACGTTACAAGTGTGTAGCATCATGGGTTTAATTCTCCTTCCAGTCAGGGTTATTAGTCTTGTGCATTCTGCAAGTGTGTAACAACCAACTGGGGTGTATTTTCTGACACCACTTGTCTTACTACTTCCATAGCTCAACTTGTAACTGAAGTGCTTTGCATGCTGTAAGTGCAGAGAGCTGTGGGGCTCAAATCCCCTCAGGTTGTGCAGCCTCTAAATGATTTACTTCACATACTACCAGTACAGTGGACCTTGAGTTTAACTCCTCTTTATTTTGTGCTTTTTACCTTTCATTCTGCAAGTCTATAACAAGCAACTACTTTTGTTCCATGACACCTTTGCTTTGCCACTTTAGTAGCTCAGCCTGTAAATGAAGTAATTTGCACTCTCCAAATGAGGAAGGTTGTGGATTCATGTCCCATAGTACTTGCACAGAGGCTCCTCGTTAATATAGTGTGATGCTTGTTTCCTGACATTTGCATGTTGTGCAGCTGAAGTGGTCAGAATCTGCTGATGCTGTAGCTGCACTTAATTGATATAGTGGTATTTTTTCTCTACCTCATCCATTATGTGTTGTTCTGCATGTTTTATCAACAGTTAGGTGATATTTACATCTGTGTCTAATGCCCCCTACTCCATTGTCTTCCACATCACTAATTATGTCCTACCTCTCTCCACAGTCTTGTCTACCTTATACATTTGTTTCAGGGACCTGACTACCTTCTCTTCCCTTCTAGATTCATCTTATTTTCTTAATTCCCTACTTTCTTTCTACAAGTTCTATTCTTTGTGCACATATATGTATGTATGTGTGTGTGTGTGTGTGTGTGTGTGTGTGTGTGTGTATATATATATATATATATATATATATATATATATATATATATATATATATATATATGGATTCCTATAACAAGAACAAAAGTTCACAACTTCGGACTTGTAATAGGAAGCCTCACTTAAGCAAAAGTTCACTTTAACGAAAATGAATTTCCTCGAAAGTGCACTTCATCGAAAGTACCACAGCACAGTGGAGGACATAAAAAAACAAGCTATGTCCTCCACTATGGTGCAATACTCATGGACCTTAGGGTTAGGGCACGAGTTAGGGTAAGGGGATAGCTAGTAAAGCTATCCCCTTACCCGAACCCATGCCCTAACCCTAAGGTTCGTGACTATCGCACCATAGTGGAGGACATTGCTATGTCCTTCACTGCGCTGCAGTCATCACAGACCTTAGGGTTAGGGCACGGGTCATGGTAAGGGGATAACCCTACAGGCTATCCCCTTACCATGACCAGTGCCCTAACCCTAAGGTCCGTGTGTACTGCACGGAAGTTTAGTACAATGCCCATTCGTTGTACTAAACTTCGTGTAAGTGCACTTTTGATTAAGTGCACTTTTGCTGCAGTGTGCATTCCATATACCATTTCGAAGTAGTGAACCTTTGATCTAGTGTATGGAATCCATATTTTTATATATATATATATATATATATATATATATATATATATATGGATTCCATACATTTGGTCGAATTACACTTAGTCGAAAATGATTCCAGGCATTTCACTTCACTGAAAGCTCACTTGACTGAAAGCTCACTTGGTTGAAGTTCATTTGGTCGAAAATGGAATATAACCCCTGCCCCACTACAGTGCAACCCTGGAGTGAGAATATTAAATAAGAGGGGTGTGAGGGGCACAGCCCCCCACATTGGGGAGGTGTGGGGGGTGTAGCCCTCCACATTATGCCAATAGATTTTACTAAAGATATCTATATCAATGCATTTCTAATGGATATACCTTCTTATAATAGTGAATACATTAAAATGATGCAGGGAGTTATGCCCCCCACATCCCCTATTGTGGGGGGGGTGACCCCCACACCCTCCCTTATTTAATATTCTCACTCCAGGGGTGCACTGCAGTGGGGCAGGGGTTATATTCCATTTTTGACCAAATGAACTTCGATCAAGTGAGCTTTCAGTCAAGTGAACTTTCAGTGAAGTGCAATGCCTGGTATCATTTTCGACTAAGTGTAATTCAGCCAAATGTATGGAATCCATATATATATATATATATATATATATATATATATATATATATATATATATACATATATATTTATATTTATATAAAATAAAATTAGGTTGAACAAGAGATCAGCACACAAACCAAATTGTCTTATAGAGCTGCCACATAACTCTCTCTCTTGCTTCAGCTGTGTGAAGCAGATTGACTTCGCCACCACTGCAAGTGATGATAACTCCGCCCTTTCCTTTGTACATTACTTGGGTTGCCTATGCCTGATGCATGGGAAAGTACTTTGCTTTGCATGCATCACTTTTTCTGTAGTGTGTCTGCTTTACTGTTGTCTACTATGTTCTGAAGGTATATGCAGGCCACTGCCTCTTTAACATTGCCACATCTTACTGCTTCCATTACCTTCTAGCAGGATCAACCTTTTCTGCTGGATCATCTCCTGACTCACCATCTCATTCATCTTTCACTGCTCAGTGTACTGCTGCTTCTGGAAGTGGTTAACCTAACATAATTGCCTCTTAAGTATGATATCATGTGATATCACAAACACTGACACCAATTTTTTCATATATGCCAGGGATAATACGGCAGTGCACCATCAAATGAATACAGTCAATGAAAGTATGCCCTCAGGAGCCCAAACATATGCTCAACAATATGTCTTGTTGCCAATTGAACATGGTTGTACCCCTGCTGTATTTGATTTTGTGGATTTCTTATGGAAGTCATGAGTCAGGTTTCCAGGGCATATGTAACATCACCAACAAGATGGAATGGAGAAAGACACACCTCACAAATCATTCGTACAGGTTACATTTTAGAAGCAATACTTATGATATACTTATATGGGAGTCATGATAACTGCCTGAGTGGTGACACAAACATAAGATAACCCCACTGTGTCCACAGTAGGTTGTTGAAATGTCCCTGCAGCTAATATGCATAAAGACACACACATCCTTAGGATAGGTACTCCATCACCCTGATGGATCTATAGATGAGGCAGACACATTTCCACAATTTCTTGGATGGTATTCTAATCTACACTGTACCAGTCCACAATAATAGTGTCGTAGAATTTGTAAATGTTAAGAACAGTCAGATGACCTGGCACTGCTAGGAGTGCAGTTTCTAACAGCTATAAGAGCCTCTTACAGATACACATTCATTTTTGCTGTGACAACTCCTAACATTCTTTCACAATTACCTTATTCTAAACATGATCATTCACCAGAGTTCAAGTGTGTAGAGGGCTCAGCCCTGTTTCATGGCATTTATGCACTTATGACTCCCTCCGTCATTTTGTTTTGTCTTGAACCCTGAAGTGCTCATTGTAATAAAATTGTTCATTACTATATCATTATAAGGCCTTAAGCATATACAGTGCCTAACCATTCTGCTCCACCTCTCTGTCTTGTGGCATGTGGGATTTCCTAGTTGCCCACACACTGCAAATTCATTTAACACTGTATTGAAAGCTTTCTGAAATTGGCCCCATATTTAACATCTGGGGCTGTGTAAGAATGATTGCTAATACTGGGGATAAGATTTCCATTCAGTCTTTTACCTCCGGAGGCCCATCTGGCCTTCCATCAAACATAATTAGGATGCATTCAAACAGGAAAATGCTTCAGGGACAGAAGTTGTCAATCAGTAGGTTAGGGCGCTGACGTAGATGATGTAAGTGAGTTGATTCAAGACCATAAGAGAGAGCTGACACCAGAAGCACTACAAGAACATGAAAACTGAAAATAAAGTGATGCATGTCTTGAAATAGAGATTTGTAATTTGTGAATTAAGAGATATTGCATGATCTGAAATATTGCTACAGTTCAGAAAATCTTCAGTTTTATTTTCTATTAATGAAATATGTAAGCGCTTTATGAGTGGAAAACAGGTTCCTATTAGTATCTGCTAAACTGAGAAGTGTGTTTTTCTACACAAAAAACGTGTTTCTTTTTGAGTTTTTGGACATTAGAATGAAGTTTGGTATTATGTAAAGAATTGCCAGAATGGAATGCATTTTACATTTGAGATATTTTCACTGTAAATGACGGCCTTGGAATGAATTACTATTATGTGGGGGACTACTCTACAGCTTCAAAATACTTTCTTAACATTTGGTATGATCTGTTGGGCCACTGGGTGGAACAAAGGACTGGGTCCTGAGAAAGAAATTTAACTATGATAAAAAATAAACAGAAGTCAGCTTTTGAATTTAAAACAGAAACCATGATTAAAGACGTAGAAAAAAGAGAGAACATTGCATTATCTAGGGAACAGCAGGACTGTGATGAGTTATGATACTGAATGAGACACTACACAATGACTGCAAATAGGTTCATAGGTGTTTACTAGGCTAACCACTATGAGGGACTTTTTATGCCTAGCCATGCATCCCAAATCTCTGACAAGTTCTGATACTCTTGATAAGTGTAAGCAGGGACTTGGAAGATGAGATATTTACAAGATAGGGCTGGGATATCACCCATTTACAGGGTGCCATTGTCCACTGGATACATAGGTGCCAAACCAGGGATGAATTTCCTCTTCCCCTTCCAGTTGTCCAAACTGCACCTGAATTGGGTTAGGCAGAATCTCTGCTTCACATGGATGGCCTGTTCCAGAGATGGGGTAATCTCTGGGATACATACCTGTTTCTCTAGCAGGTCCTATCTATATCACATGCAAGGTTTAAGTCTTTATAATGGGTAATTCTGGTGCTGTTTATTTTGTGGATATGCAGGAAGTCCATCAGAGTGGGGTCTGACAATGCCCTGTATGTCCGACATAGATCTCCACTCAAAAGCCTGTAGGGGGCAGAATACAGGGATAGAGCCTTGAGGTGGTCTGCATAGGACGTTTTACTTAATCCCTGTATTCCTTTAGTCGGAACCTCTGTGGACATTTCAATTGTTGGATATGTCTGGTTAGGTACATACAAAAGGGGGCGCTGTACTCAATGATAGGTCTGATGAATACCGAATACAGTAGAACAATGTCTTCATTGGACTTAGATGCCATACCTTTGTTTATAAGTTGTGCAACATAGAATAATTTCCTCACTACTGTAGATATGTGATGGCCAAAGACTAGATTACTATGTGTGTTCCTAGGTCCCTGACTACTGGGTCAACTCTAAGGGGTGTATTGTCAATATGATAGTTAATAGGGATGGATGACTTCTTGAAGGATACTTTTATGCATTTTTGGCATTTAGATTTAGTCCATGACTCTGACACTGGTTGTTTGTCTGTGTCAGCCTCTCCTGGAGAACATTTGTGTCAGTGTGGGATTCAGTGACAGCTCCTAATTTGCAATAATCTGCAAATCTAGTCAGCCAGAGACCACTAACATTGGCCTTGACTTCAGAGAAATAAATGACAAAAAGGAGCAGTCCAAGGACTGATCCCTGAGGGACTCCACTTGTGACTGGCCTCTTTGTAGAGGTGGACTCCCCAATTCTAATTTCCTGTGTCCTGTCTGTGCCAGTTGGCTGTCCACCAGTTGACATATGAGTTTGTACCTAACCTTCTGGGTTTGTCAACAATGCCCACTTGTGTCAAAAGCCTTGGTCAGGTCAAGATAGGCAGTGTGAACCATGTTACCCTCATCCATTGCTTTGATGACTTTCTCAAAGAAGTCCATCAGGTTGAGTAGGCATGATCTGCCTTTGACAAAACCAAACTGAGTTGGGTCCAGTGCCTGAAGGTTTGCTATATCACTATTGATTATTTCCATGATAATTCTTTCCATGGCTTTACATTTAAGACTAATGATGGCACACCTTTGTGTAGAGGGATGACTGTTGATGTTCTCCATTCATGAAGCATGAAGCTTGATTGGAGGCAATAGTTAAACACCAATTGCAGAGACCCTGATATATCATGTTTCATGCTATTTAGAAGGCATCCTGGGATATTGTCTGTGCCCATTGATGCAGTGTTCTTCGCCTTAGAGAGAGCATTAAGGACCTGTTTCCTAGTGATAGCAGGGGGGGTCATACTTGAAGGTATTTCCTTTGGGAAAGTTGAGGGGGAGAAAGGGGTAAAGTTGGAGCTGAATTTATCTGCAAGGTTTTGTTGTATCTTCTGGCAAAGTATAGATAGCTCCATTTGTTGTGTATTACCTTTGAGGTTGCTGACATAGGTAAAGAATGCTTTGAGGTTGTCCTTGGCCTAGGAGGCTAAATTCACCTCAAATTTGGCTTTGGTAGACTTTATTTGTCCTCTGACTTGTTTGTTTAGTTTGAGTATGCTTTTATCCTGCTGGGTGCTGCACTTCCTAATTTTTACTGTGATTTTCTTCCTTCTGTTATACAACATATTGATTTTGTGATTCCACCTTTCTAGTGGGTACAGCTGCCTCTATGCAGCTATTAACATAAACGCATGATGGTGTGACTATCAGTTACAGCAAAGTCATTTTATTTAAACAACAATAAACGTAAAATAACAGTAATAAGTTTAAAATACATGGGCCAGATTCTAATATGAGAACAAATGAAGCCTGAAAAAAGCTAACAAAGAGTAGTGTGAAAATGACAAAGACAAAAGATAAGTATTACAGAAATTTCTGGCAAAGAATGCAATACCCTTGAAAGTTTATATCTAGCATGGCTAAGCTAAAGATGCCTCCAAAAACTTCTAAGAGTAGGATGCAGCTTGGGAATGGCGTTCTGAACTGCTCAATACACTAAATACAGAGGCACTAATGATAAAATACCACCTTGTGAACAAGTCACTTCCTTTTCGAGAATGATACCAGTCAGAATGATATAGAAGCTTGGATCTTACAAGAGAAAACAGCAGCTACCTCTGGGTCAACAGGATTTTGATGCATTAGAGAGATGTTCATAAAATTAACTGCCAGCTGTAATACAAACATAAAAAATTCAATGAATATGTTTATAGTACAGAAGTTTAGATGTAGACCATCCATAACCCTTTCTGAAACTGATTCAGAAGAATCTATGCATTAGGCACCTTTAGACTGCAAAGGTTACTGCTTAATTTACAGAACTACGATCTGAAAATGATACATATCACCCAGGGTTCTACACACAACAGATATAGCATGTTGAGAACATCTATCAGAAAAGCATAAAGAATTATCAAACTAGTAATACTTGCGCAATGGTGAAGTATCAAATGACAGAAAAAAGTACAAGAAGTTTACAGACATAACAACACTGATTCTGGTATGTAATTACAGTAAAAAAGTTACAAGAAGTTTACAGACATAACAACACTGATTCTGGTATGTAATTTTACAGACATAACAACACTGATTCTGGTATGTAATTACAGTAAAAAAAGTTACAAGAGGCTGTCCTGAGCAAATACTGTCAGTTAAACTTGGTCTTAATTTTCCTTCAATGAAAAAATGAATCACATCCAAGACTTAATGTTCAAAGCTGACTGATAAGATAAGTAATTCATATCTCAGAACAGTAAAGTGTAAAGAAGAACAAGCGATGCAATGTACTGGCCAGGAATGTTAATTCAACTACAGCCAAGTACTGCAAAACTATGATACTTGGAATCATACTAAAATAACAGTCCTAAATAAAACATGTTAACTATCAACTGATATACTCCATGGTCATCCTAGTATGACCTCAACTTGCAAAAGTAGGGCTATGTAGATAGATAACACTGAAACGACCCAAACGGCAAAACTGTGATAAACAAATTTGAACAGTTATGTCCCCCTGGAGCATCAGCGGAACATGGTCGGTTCCCGACTAGAGAACGGTCAGACGTCATCACGTTACGCTACAGGAAGTGCCATTGCAGCCGATAGTTGTGAATTAACAAATGCGAACAAAAGAGAACAGACTTTTTCAAAAGAAGTAAGCGTTTGGGATTATGTGTGCAAACATACTGGGAACCCGTTTTCATCGATAGAAGTGACTAACTCAAAGGCCCATGTAAGTAAGTCAACAAATGAAAACATTTACATGGAGAGTGTGAACTGTAAAAAGACTATATATGAGTTAGAAAGAATGGTGTTTAGACATGTGACATTAGAATTGGAAATACAATATTTTGAGGAATGTATAAGCAGGAAAGTAATACGGCAGGGCTTGCGTACTGCTAAATTCCCAAATTGTGTAACACCAGGAGATGAATTAAGTAAACATCTAATAGAATTGTATAACGATATGGGTATCAGTATGATGTGCTTATTAATGGCGCATTACCAAAAAGAAATTTCCACAATTAAGGACAATATTAAGAACTTAGATGAGAAAATAAAGAATTATAATTGTTTCGGAGACTTTTTGGTCCTTTACAATGGTGTAGAGGCGAAGGCCAACAGGCACAGGGCTACAATAGTCTCGAGGAAACAATCGAAACTCAAAAGGGACATTATGGCATATCAAGCTTATCGAGCTTATATTGTCCTAGAAAAGGTTTTTGACAAACAGAGAACTAATCCTATTGATGTGGGTGTTGTGATTTCTGAACAAACATTGAATACAAATATAAACACCAAAGAAAGAACTGCTTTGGCAGACAATATAGTGAGTGATGTTAATTCTAATTTAAACATCGAAAAGGGCATAAAGTAAAAACACCCACCATTTGTGCGGATTCGAGAATGGATACATCAGATAATGATAATCGAGTTAGCTATGCGCAGGCTGCCTCACATTTAAATCAAGGACACAATCAGGGTCCTTTTCCCTTGAACAATCCGCAGACTGCGACACCACTCAACACAAGGGGAAGGGCAAAGGGAAAGGGAAAATTACAACAAAAAAAACAGGTGGTGAATCAAAATGGTGTACTAAATTGTGTACAAGTTTATTGTATTAATGTAATTAATTTGTCTGATGGTACACTTTCTTGTGATGTAGAAAAAGTTTTAAAGAAAGGTTTTTCTTTCATACCTGCAAGCAACATGAATATAGGGAGACTTTTAATTGACTTTAGGTTATATTTGAGAAAGTTAAATTTGAGTTACATTATGCAGGATGTTTTGAAAGAACCGGGTGTTACAAATAGAGTGCCAGATAACAAACCTAAAAAACCAAGTACTTTTAATCCCCCTCTTCAAACTACTCTTCAGGCATTCCAAAATTTATGTGAAAGTGAATTTAGAAAGATTAGCTTTCATGGTTATTTTGAAAACCTCACAAAAGAAGAAAAAAGAGCATTAGATAATCTGTGTAAAAATTCTGATATCAGGACAACGAAAGCAGATAAGGGTGTCAAGATTGTTGTCATGAACACCAAGGAATATGATAGTTCACTACTAACAATGTTGGGAGGCACTAGTACATATCAAAAGTTTAATGTAAGAGAAGTGAAGTGTAGTTATCAAAAAGTAGATGTAGCACTTTTTGATATGTTCAGTCAAGGAGAATTGGATTACGAAAGTTATAATTATTTACTAGTAGAACATCCTAAAATGGCAAGTTTTTTGGTATTCCGAAAATACAAATGAATCAAATAAATCTGCCATTTAGGCCTATTATTTCTGCTAAACATTCAAAAACAGAAAACATATCTATTTGGTTAGATTATATTCTGAATCCAGTAGTTCAAAAATCTAAATTTTACCTTAGGGATTCATGGCATTTATTGGAGAACTTAAGGAATTTGAATGTCACACTGGAATCAACTAGATTTGGTACTTCAGATGTTAGGTCTTTATATACATCAATAAATCAAGAAGGAGGGATTGAATATCTTAGGGATTACCTGACTGAACACATTGATTTCACTAGTATAAAGGTTAACACTATTTGTAGTTTAAGGGAGTTGGTTTTAGACAACATTTTTTTTCAAATTCAACAAAAACTTGTACAAACAAATATCAGGTGTAGCCATGGGGGCAAGGGTAGCTCTGGCTTTTGCAAACCTTGTCATGGCCAATTAGGAGTTGAAATTTCTTACTAGGCATTCTAGTTACTCTAAAGTACAAACATATTATAGATACATTGATGATTTGTTTTTTTTTTTTGTGGACAGGTACATATGATGAGTTTGTGAATATAGTGAAAGATCTAAACAACACCACAATTTTTTTAGAATTCAAATTTAGTGGATTTGGGGAATGTATTACATACTTGGATGTACATCTGAGTATGAATAGAGAGAAAAACAGTTTCATCAGAAAGTCCACAGGAAGGAAGTGTTTGCTAATCAGTATTTACATAAAGACAGTTTACACCTACCACATATGAAAAAAGGAGTTGTTAAAGGTCAGATTGTACAATTAAGTAGACTAACTACAGACGATGAAAACACACTCCAAAAGAACCAATGCAGGTTCAACCAAGAATTCAATTAAATTCCGAACCACTGTGTAAGGTAAATGAAGGCATCAGTACTGAAACACGAAGAATTTATTTCAACTCTACACAGACTAAGCAAATGCTTTCACCAGTAACCTGGCTTCTTCAGAGTCTGACATTACAACACACAATGTTTAAAACCAAACTAATATACTCTCCACACCCACACAATTACAACCAATTAATTAATCAAACAATTTTTTTTTTAAATTCACTAAACTATAAGTAACAACTAATGTTTCAACATCACAATATAATATTAAAAAACACTGTTAGTTACCATTTAACTTTAATAATAATAATACAAACAATTAAATGAATAAATATATATATATATATATATATATATATATATATATATACTCAATAAATATTATATAGTTAAAAACATTTATCTAAATAATGCTACTTAAATATTTCAATTGAGGTTTTAAAGAAATACATTCATTTAATCCAGGGCGCCTAGTAGCATTAAGCCTAAGCTGCCATTCCATTTCTAATCTTGCCACCCTATTTTGTGTGTCACATTTAATGTTGGGTTTGACCCTATCTATGATAAAAAATAAAAATTTATTAAAATTAACACATACCTTACTGTGTAAATAAAGTGCATTATATTCATCTTTCCTTCTAATGGAACTAACATGCTGTCTTATTCTTTCTTTCAAACTTCGTGTAGTCATGCCCACATAAAATGCATCGCATGACATACACGAAGCAATGTACACACAATTTCTAGTGGTGCAATTACAAGCACCTGGACATGATATTGTACGTTGATAGCCTACAACACATATGTATGCCCCTACTGCTATAAATCTACATCCTTTGCATGAGCCACATTTGCTCATACAAGATCTAATATTATTTTTACCCTCTCTTTCAAGGATGTTCTTCAAATTTTTAACTACAGACGATGAGACATTTGTTAAAGAAACTTTATTTTTGAGATCATTATTTCTTTCCAGAGGTTACAGTTTAGAATGGCTAAAAAATATAGAAAAAGAGGTAATGGTGTTAAGGAAGGGTGTGGCAACACCGATTCTATTGTCTAAAGACATTTGTGTAAGTCCAGTATTAAAAGTTTCAACTACAGATTCCATTAATTACAACATTGCCTTTCCTATACCAATAGTAAATGGAATGTGGTTTGTTAAGGAAATCATAGAAAACAACTGGAAAGTTTTATTAGGTAATAGAGAATTGGTTACTATAATAGGCAACAAACCAAAATTTACTTATAAGAAAGTATTGAACATAAAGTCCGTGTTAGAATTTGGTAATAAGAAAGATAACACTAGTATGAGATTAGGTAGTACCAAGAAGGGTACATATGCTTGTAGAAACTGTAAACAGTATAGGTTCATTAGTAACAGTTCTTTCATTACTTTGAGTCACCTGAATTACACTGTATGGGCTAAAGATTACTACAATTGTAACACTGAATTTGTAGTTTATATTGCTAGTTGTGTATCATGTAACCATTACTATATAGGGAAAACTATAAGAGCATTAAAACGTAGGATATATGAACACAATTTGGCCATTAAAAACAAAGATAAAATTAATTATTTGGCAAAGCATGCTTCTATATGTCCTGATTTCAAAAAGATTGAGTTTTTTGTTGTGGAAAAAGTAGATGAGGTCATATTTGGAGGGGATCTAAATAACATTTTGGAATGTAAAGAAACACTCTGGCAGCTATTTTTAGGGGCGGACAACTCACCAGGACTAAATGAGTCCATAAATTTAAAATGTTTTTTATTAAACAGATAATATTAATTACATATATATGTAGTTTTTCTTTTTTATATATACACGAACATGTGTATAAATATTATGAATGTTTATAAGTGTTTTATTATTTTTAAGTATTTGTGTGTTTAAAATTCATTGTTTGGCAATTAATGATGTCATTTCCTGTGATTTCAAATAATTTGATATAAAAGAAGGTATGGGTATGAGTAACTTTTTTCTGAAAAGTTCACAGAATAAAGAGTGAATGAAAGCGCTAACTCATCTGTTTCATAGTGGTCCTTGGATTGGCACCTGGAATTTTATCTATGTAGATAGATGCATAAGTGTAAATCCTCAGACTATGTCCAAGCCAGAAACCTGAAGACATCTGAGAGATAAGCAGTAAGATAAGGACAAAGGAGAAAGTGAGAGCAGCCCCCTCAGTCCTAGGGTCTGCCAGACAGAGTAGGAGTAAAAGAAAAAAGGAGGTCATACTAGAAAGGGGGGAGGAGGATAGGAATAAATACTCCAACAGTGATCAGTATGACATCTACTATTACAGTAAGTTCTTACATAACCGTACTATGCCCTGACTAAAATCACTGTTGCAGTATTCCAAACAGATGGGTGACTTGCAGAGCTTAAGCAACAGAAGGGAGGAGGGTTGAGAAATGTGAGAACTGTCCAATAGTCCAGAAAGGACTGACCTAGCAAAGGTGGCCTGGATCTTGAAAAGCATTTATTTTGTAGTGTTTAGTGAAGGTGTGCACAGAAGGCCAGGTTGAGTTTCCACGATTATCCTGGCATCTACCCATTTGTAGAAGGGAGCAGAGGGGGCCACAATTCTGGTAGAGTGAGCCTGTGGACAAAAGGGCAGGTATTTGCCATTGTGTGAATAGCAAAAGGAAATGGACTTAGAAATCCAGTTTGCAATGGTTTGTTTAGATACTGCCTGGCCCAAGTCTGGAGTTCATATAAGAGAGATACAGTTGGTCTGACTTGCGAATACATTTAGTCTTGTCCTAAAAAAGCTCAGCATGTAGCAAAAGTAGAAGTCTTTCAACCCATGCTGTGTGTTGGAAAACAAAGTAGGCAAATAACTGGCCTGGTTGAGAGACATCTGGTTTACTGCACTAAGCATGAAAGACGGGTTAACCCACAGAGACAATCTGCCCTTGTGAAAAATAAGAAAAGGTGGGACAACCATGAGTGCCTGTAGTTCTGAAACTCTCAAAGCAGAATTGAGAGCTATTAGTAGAACAGTTGTCCAGGTGCAGAATTTGAGAGTAGAAGTGGTGACCGGCAAAAAAAGGGGCCAGAATTAGGTTATTTTTTAGCACAAAGTTCAGGTCCCAAGGTGGAGGCACATGTTTCCTTGGGGGACCTCAAGCCTCAAGGAGTGTAGAAATGCTAAAATGGCTATCAGGTGGGTGTTTATACAGGAATATGCCAGATTTGTTTTCATGATCTCCACACAAATAGGATAAGACAAGAGGAACCTCTGATTTTGTGCGGTCTTGATTGTTTGCATGACACCATATAGAAAATCTTCTCCATTTAGCTATGTGTGATTTGAGTGGTGGGTCTCCTTGCCTCCTGAAAAATCTGAAGCATGCCCTCAGAAAACTAGTGTCTGGAAGGGATCAGAATTCTGTCTTCCATAGGCTTAGGTTAAGGAATGATAGAGTGGGATGAAGCAGTGAACCCTTCTGTTGTGTAATGAGGTCCACTTTATGGGGTACATTGTAGTGATGGCCCCAGTCTAAGTGACAGAGAAGGAGGAACCAATGCTGCCTTGTCCAAAAGGGAGTCACCTGTAGGATTTTTGTTTTATTTCTTATTTTTTTGATCTTTATTAAAACGTTTTGTATTAAAGGAAATGGGGCAGGGGGGTCATAAAGGAACCTCCCTGCCTGTTGAAAAGAGAGTACTTCTGTTGTCCATGCCAGAAGTCAAGGTGTCCTGGTGCAACAGGGGAGCTGTTTGTTGCTCTCTGAGGCAAACAAGTCTATCTATGGTGTTTCCCACTTGTGGACTATGTCTAAAAGTCCTATTTGTTGAGGGTTCAAGGATACATTCATGTGGGTCTTTGATGGACCTGCTTAGCGAGTCTTTCAGAATGTTGTACTGCAATGGAATGTATACTGCTTGAAGGGACATGTCCAAAGCAATCCAAGCCAATCTATATAGTTGGTATGACCTGGTTCCTCCTTGCTAGTTTGTGTATCATATGACTGCAATGCAACTGTACTATGCTCATTATGTGGATCACTGCTGCAGTAGCCGAAACTGTTTGGATAGATCACCAAAGCTTAGTCAAATTAGAAAAAGAGGGAGGGGGCCAATAGCCAGTATTCCAGGAGCCCACTCAGAACGGTCCTGGCAAAGTCTCTTCTGGACCTGGAAATGAATTCAGTTTGTAGTGCTTTGTAAAATTATGTGCACAGGAACAAATTGTTGCCTCTAGAATACTTCAAGTCCCCCACTTTCCAGAAAGCAACCAAAGAAGCCAATGCCCTTGTTGATTAAGCTGTAACCCTGCCTGGAAGTGGCTTATTAAACCATCTAGAACTAGTCAATTTTGTCACTGGTTGTCTTTCCACTTACATTTAGAGGAGACAAACAGCTGATCAGCTTTCTTGAAATACTGATTTTTGTCTAAATAGTATTTGAGCTGCCTGTGCACATCCTGAGAGTGAAGAATCCTCTGTACTGTGTTGTTTGGTTTAGGAAAAAAGAATGAAAGAATAACAGCGCTTGCCTTAGGCATAAAGGAATGATTTGTTCTGAAAGAAACTATCTTTGTGACTGACTAGAAGACATAAACTGTAAGGTATCTGGTCTACCTACCATCCAATCTCCTTTTTTTTTTTTTTTTTTTACAAATCCCAGAACTAGAGTCTGAAAAGTAAAAGGGTATAGATGCTGAATCCACAGTGATCTGAGGAACCACTGTATTTTCCTCATGTGTAGTCTGTTAAAGGGCAGCATGATTATCATGGGAGCAATATAGCACAGAATCCTGTAAAACTCCCTTGCAGATGCTTGGCTTAGGCAGAAGAAACTCAGGAAAAACTGTTAAAACATATTCTACTTTCTGAGGAGGAGAAAGGCTCTTTCCAAGGTCAAGTCCAACAAACATCCCAGGAAAGTCGGGGGTGGGGGGGGTCTGAAAAGAATCACCCAAATATAGAAAATGTGAATGCCCTGGAGTCTGCAGTAAACAATGACTGGAGCTAGGCATCTTGTGAATACCCTTGGTGCAATGGAGAGCCCAAAAAGTAAAACAGAGAACTTGATAATGTAATTCAGACACAGCAAATTTAAAGGAAACCCTAAAAATGCTTGGGAATAAGAATATGATGATGGCATCCTTTAGATCTAGCCTTACTATGAAAGCTAGATAAGAATCAGTAGTACAAAATATTGAAGTGATAACATCCTGAACTTCAGAATCTTTTCAAAAAAGTTTAGAGAAAAAGATCCAAAACTGGCCACCAGGATCTTTCTAGTTTAAGAACTAGAATATATCCATGAATAATAACCTTTGCCTATGAGACTAACAGACGCTAGTCCTATGACTCCTGACAGAGAATAGTTTACAGAATTGGAGGAGAGAGAGAAAATTTGTTCTCTGAGCAAGAGGGAATCCCATGAAAAGGAGGAAGTGATTCGGACTGCCAAGAGTACCCCCATTGGATTTCATTCAGAACCCAACTATCTGATGCCAAAAAGGAAGGCAGTATCTCGGGGAAACAGAAAAGCTGACAGAGTGAGAGGAAGGTGGAAACTGAGCAGGCAGATAGTTATGCTGACTGAGAGGACTTGTCCTTGATTTTTGGAAGCTTTCCCCTTCTTTTTGAGCCTCCCTTCTACTGTTTTTATATACGGATTATAGCTTCCTTGTTGTTCAAAGTGTTTATTGGAATAAGGGCTGTGGTGGAGGGAGAAACAATTAATTGGTCTGAAAGATGAGGATTGAAAAATCTGAGTCACTCCTTGAACCTGTTTTCCTCTTTCAGCACACTTCTTAAGCAACACCCAGCAGCAGAATGGCCAAATAGTCTTTATCTAAGGGAGAATTTAAAATCTCACATTTAATATCGTTAGGAAGATTTTGAAAAAAAAAAGCCAAGAAAATCTCCTCAAAACCGATCCACATGCAGTGTAGTTGGAGGAAGACTTAGCAGCATCACAACTGCATTTTAAATACTTTGTCACCTGAGGAACATCTGCACAGAAGCATTTAATGAGTTTTTCCCCCTCAGAAGGGGGAAGACTAACCATTAAGTTCTACATGTTCTCCAAAGACACATGCAAAAACTTTAATATATGAGCTTGGCAGTTTAAAATCCTGAAAGTTAAAGTACTAGAGGAATACACGTTCTTCCCCAGCCTAATCACTGCTTTTCCATTTGTGTTGAAAGAATGGGGTTAATGATAGTAACTAGAATGTGTTTTTCCATCAAAATAATAATCAAAACAGATAGCAAGAGTTACTGTACAGTAACATGTAACTGAAAAAAAGAACATCCAGCTACTGAAATATCAAAAAGAGAGCCTGAAGACAGCTAACAATAAGGTGTACATATGAGAGTCATCTCATTTGTATCATCATCTTTAAAGGCACAAGGTCAGAGTGCTCTGCAACAAACAGAGAAGCTACTGAAAAATCTCACCAATCATGGAAAAATACAGTGGATAAACCCAAATGTAGTAATTTACTGCTAAAAGTGAAGAAAGTACAGTTGTGTTACATCTTGCATCATAGAAGATGTCCTTTTCACTGTTGCACTATTCATCACCTAATGGATATATCCATTAAAAATATTACCAAAAATTATTATTATGGAGCTATATGTAGTAGGCAGCATTCTGCAGTAAAACAGAAACTTAAGATGTGGGTGAATGAGAGTGAATTACCAATGTTTTGTTGCTTTTCAAAAACCTTGTAAGAGTCTTGAGAGCCAAGTGGATTGCTGGAAAGAAAATGTATAGCAACTGAAAAATATTTTAAACCTATATATGAAGTAGCTATATTCATAGAAAAGGAATAAAGTATGGCACTGAAAAAAATAACAAGCAGAGATCGGGTGTTATAGGGAGGCAGAAAGAGTATTATGTCAGATATGGTATGGATTGCTGTTTGTCTTAATTATAATGAAAAGGATTGTCACGAGTCTGCTTTTCTGCCTCTTATGTCAAATTTTCCTTAAGCAACTTGGAAAAGGAATGGCTGTATACAACTAAATATTTTATACAAATTGATGTGAGAAATGTTAATTTCCTACTCTCTCTCTCTGTGGTAGAAAAAGGAATGCAAGCATTTTCAAAACTTTATAGGATAAAAATTGCACTGGATAATTGTTTGTATGGTCACAGCTATCATCCACTTTATTAATTAAAATCACTACCATTAGAGGAATTTTGTAGTGCAGAAAGGAACTCTACAAAGAGAGATTACATTTTTAACAGTGAGTATGGTAAACACTCATTAGAATAATCTTGCAATACATTTATTTCATTGTATAATTGTCTGTACATTTAAAAACTAGATCCAAAATATGATACGATTTCATGTACAATGTGAGCATGATGGCACAAGTGACAGTAGAATTGTGAGTGGAATGACTGACATTTGTTTGGTTTGCTCTGAAGAAGCCTAGGAGAATTAATAGCTACAAAAATAATAAAACTTTTAGTAAATCTCCCTAAGCAGTCCTCTGTTGTTTTTGTGTATTTCTATGATGTAACCTTGATTTTCACTAAAAAGCTCTTTGTGTTGTTTTGTCCTTTATGTATGTGATAAAACATTAGGTTGCAATTATCATGGCATTTACAGTCTGTTATTTTTTATCTAAATGTATGACAGTAAAAATCATTATGCCAGTTTCCATGAACAGATAACTGTTCTCTGGTGACTTGGTCATTGAAGGAAGCAAAATGCCACCAACCCAACTAACCACAAAGCTGTGACTGAAAATGCCAACAGATCTCTAGTTCACAAGGATAAAGTCCTGACAGTCACCCACATAACCTGAGTTTAATTAGCAACCACGAGGGAGAAAAGCTAATGAGGGAGAATGGGCTTACCTATCTCAGGAAGGAGTGGGGAAGATTGCATCATATGGTTCTGCACCTGCTCTCATATGAGGGGCAAGGTGACTAAACATAGTCTTGTGCATGTGCATGGCTCAGCAAGTCATAATATAGCCCTAGACTTGGATGTGTGGAAGTGCAACTTAAAATGTGGGTCTATATTAGATGATCAAACTTTCAAAAGTTCGACTGTCATATGGTCGACACCATATGATCGAATTTTTGAAAGTTTGAACGTTTTAATGGAAATCTCCATACAGCGCAGAATGATGGGAAGATTTCCCTTTTCTGCACTGTAGTGTGATCTCTGAGTTTGTATATTTAAAGAGCGGGGGGTGTGTGGATTACAAGGGGGCTTTCCCCCCTGCTTAAAACGTTCAGGTAGGTTATTTGCATAGTTTATTTTTTTTTTTATTAGATTTTCGAACTTTTAAAAGTTCAATTATATGGTGTCAACCATATGACAGTCAAACTTTTGAAAGTTTGATTATCTAATGTAGACCCATAAAATGTATAGTGAGGGGGTTAGTGTAATTGCTATTTGAATGTGTGATGATTTTTTTTTTTTGCAGGGCCTCTGATTGACTGGAAGGAAAGTTGTGATTTTGAAATGGTGAGCAAGTCGCTGAGCATATTGGGTGCAGAGAAGGTTGAGTCTTTTCTGTGGGCCAATAATAGTTGACTGGCAAACCATTTAATGGGCAATTCAGCATAAAAAATATTTGTCTGATATCACTGAAAACACTCAAACCAATGTTCTCAATGTCTTGTATGGGTGGAGACCACCCCTACCACCTCTGCATGATGTTATGGTCATTTGGCACCCAAAATTAGTTATAGTCAATTTCTAGTTTTTAATGTTCAAGTGACACAAATTCATTCAAATTTTCAGAGGTTCATATTCCAAACAATATATGATCATCTCAGTTTTTTGTGTTCCATTTGAATTATCTAAATGATATTCAGTACAGAATAAAAAGAACATATTTTGAATTTAGAATTAGCGAGAATATGTAACACAGGTGTTCTTGGGGTCACATTAAACAAAAGGATTAACTACACAGTTAAATGACAAAACATTCTTTGTATAAGGGAACTTGCATTAGACTTTCTTCTACCCCAAAACAAAATTTATCCTTTAGTGTAGACATGGAAGGATAAAAAGAATTTTCAGACTCGCTAAGTGTTATACTTGATTTACATTGCACTTTTGAATTGTGGATACTCCCCTTTCAGATTAGGGCAGCATGGTTGCACAGTGATTAGTTATTTTCTCATGCCACAGGGCTCAAGGTGCAGTCCTTAATTCCAGCCATTTATTCCCATTGTATTTGTTTGAGGTTTTTACCTGTTTTCTGGTCTTGTTCCACCTTGTAAAGACATGTTACTTAACTTAGTTCTGAGAACTGTTGAGGTTTACAAATCAATCCTTGTACTTGTAGTTCATGTCATAACTGTGGCATGTTTCTATAGATCATTTCACTTCCCTAGTTAAAAGGAACATTATGCGATGAAAACTGATTATTATTCAAAACATGCACTTTTTTTGGATAAAGCAATCAGTATGCCAGTTGTAAATCCAGCATAACTCACATAAACAAATCCAGATGAAAAAAAAAGTTCCTGCAGCTGTACTTACTAAAAATAAAAGCTGTAGCCAACATATTCTTTGTACCTTAAAGAGTAGAGCACAAACTCAGCAAATATCATATAAAATTTGAAACGTCCACCCTCACAAATAGTAAGGAACTGTTTCTGAGAACAGAATAATGTGCATCAATTAAAAGAATAGTGAAAAGTGCGCTCACAGAATAACAGAAGTATGTGAACATCCTAATGTGAAGACCTGCATGCAAGCTCCTGACTCTACTGAAGACAAAAAAAGTGGGAGAAAGTGCACTTTGATTAATGTACTGTACAGATATGGCACACACATGCTACACACACATGAGCAGTACATTATGAGACTGACCCCAGCTGCTCAAGATGGTGAAAAGACACTACTCAGAATAATTAAGTTCTGAAATACCATTCCATGATTTTAAAATAGTGATCACTATTTCATTTTTAAATAATGGCATTGTATAACAACAACAATCTACTTCTGGCTCTGGGCAATGCTTACTTGCCCACAGTTGATTTTTGCTTGATAAAATAAGCATCACCCTTGTAATCAAACTATGTCAACTACAAACAAGCCAGCATTACCCATATCTAATCATGGATTATTGCTAAATAAATTAATGGGCTACATTAAAAAAAGACACACATGATAATATAAATGACCTTTACTAAAATTATATAATTCTCTGGTGAAATATCATGACGTTCTGTGCCACGGTCGGCTTCTTTTGATGGTTTCCTAAACAACACTGCAGACGGTCTGTAAGAAAATCTTTCTTTTTCAGATGTCACACTTTTGCAGCAGGCATGATAAGCTAATAATTTAGTCTGAATACTAGAAATGAAAAGAGATCTGGAAAGGTGAGAGGTAGGAACATAAAGATTGCAGCTTAAATTAATCAGAAAATACAAACGTTAATGTGTACATAGTTGTTAGGGTAGAAAATTACAACATAGGAACTAGTGTGATCTTATTCAAAAAGTTAGAGGTAAACAAGTAATGTGAGAAATTTTCAACATTCTAATAAGTTGCTGACAGTAAACCATTTTATTCTGTAGTTAGATTATTTTATAAAGTTTTTGTTATTTATTTTATTGTAGAACTAGATTTCAACTGCCTGTGATATGCTTAATACAACTGAAGAGGTTTTAATCTGTTTCATAATACCTTTTTAGGGGGGTGCAATTGCTTTGCACCATAGGTATTTGTGTGCTAACCCGGTACTGTATTCAAGGCCTGGATACTTGCTTTTAGGAATGAAAGTTATCACAGGTATGACTAAATGACTTGCTCAGTGATAAAGTAATGACTGTGCATATAAAGGGTGTCAGACTATGGGGGTAATTGAATAAAGTCTACTCATTTTTATTTTCGTGTAGGCATCGCGATGCACTGCTAACACTGGTGCAAATATTTTTAGATTCATTAAGCGCTGCTGAGCGGCGAGCATGGGTGCACCAACACAGACACTTCCGTGGCATGCAAATCACGTTATAAGCAGGTGAATCACATGCAAATGAGGCAGGTAGAGTGATGCAGCAAGCAGACAGGCAGCTCTGCAGACCCCGTGTCAGTGTCCATAATGTACATGGAAAAATTCTGCGTACAGGACTGTAGACAGAAAAAAGGGGCTGCAAAAATGTAGGTAAATAGACAGAAATGACATAGCACACACAGATATGAGCAAAACTATCATCTGTGTGTTCCAAAATTTACAGTAAATATATTAAAATACATTTTTTTAATAATCTTAGAATGTGTGCATTGCGAGCTGCAGTGTGCAAACATGCCTTATTTAAAAAAAAAAAAAAACATGGAAAAATCAAACATTAATATCATGAGACAGAAATGTATTACAGGACCCTAAATGCAGTATCTACAAAGGTGCACTGGTGCTGTTGCTAATGTGGAAGGGCTTGGAAGCATGTAGTATCCAGGGTGTGAGCATAGATCCCTATGCAAATGAGGTGAAGTTACTGAATAGCATAATGAGGTAACTATGTCAGCATATCCCCTCCATGTAGGCAGAGCACTGTATTGGTGTCCACAGAGGAGGAAGCTGGCATCAAGAAATGGTTTGTCCAATAATTTCTAAGCTGATTGGGACTTAGCTGTACCTGTTTACTCAGTGTGCTGACATGGTGAGCATGGAAGCCTGTGGGTGTGTGTGCACTGACGTCTAAGCTTTGTTTACCTACAGGGCATGTGCTTCCTCATGTTTGTGCAGCACACCACTGTACTGAGAGTAGAGGTTTGGCAGTGTGTGCACTGACTGCTAAGCAGTGTTTACCTACATGGCACGCATTTGAGCAGTGCTCCACAGTGCTTAAAGTATCTAAAAGGCCAACGGTATATTAATTAGTGCTGACCCTTGCTTAACTTCAACTAGGGCCCTTAAATGATGTCAATGATATATTAGGCAGGTGCACTGCATCATAGATAGCCATTCACACAGACAGCACCTTCAGCAGAGCACGATAAATTATGCATACACACTACAGTCTGATTTCCCCCCCCCATACTCCATGCACCATTGGAGTACAGACTTGGGAATTTTAACTGAAAGAATGCTAGGGGCTGATGCAGGTCTGCTACATTTGTATGTGTTAGATGCTGAAGTCAATCCTGCTGCTGCTGCTGCTGCTGCTGACAATAGGCCTAGGCAGAGAAGGAGGAGAGTGTTCAGGCCCAGGGTAACCTTCCAGGAGCTACATGAGCTGTAGATTGTAGAGTGCTACAAGGTGGACAGGGACATATTACAAGAACTCACTGAGCCCTGCCACCCTCAACTCAGGCCCAGAGCCAACAGACAGGAACCCATCCCAGTGGAAACAAAGGTATGTGTAGCCCTTAGGATAATAGTCACAGGTACCTTCCAAAGACCAAATGGGGACATGATGGGGGTCTCACAGGCATCAGCATCCAGGGTACTCCACCAGTTCCTGGATGCCATGTTACCACATGCCAGTGAGAACATATATTTTCCCCTCACCCCTGAAGTGAAGACCAGCAATATGCAACACTTCTACCATGTAGCACATTACCCTGAGTTACTGGGTGCCATAGATTGCACTCATGTACACATCAAGGCACCACCCAGTGAGGAGGGTAGAATCTACATCAACCTCAAGGGGTATCACTCCATCAACTGCCAGGTGATGTGCAATGTCTAGGGGATTACCATGAATGTGTGTGCTGGCAGCCCTGTCAACTATCATGACTCCCACATCTGGCAAGCATCACAGCTGTACCAGATGTTTCCTAGGGGGTATCCCACAAGGTCATTTAGTGGGGGATGCTGGCTATGCACTGAAAGCATGGATGAAGACACCCATCAGAAATGTAGACACACCCACAGAAGGACGCCATAATGAGGCACACGCACAAACTAGGAACATCATAGAGCATGTGTTTGGGTTGCTGAAATCATGCTTCCTGTCCCTGGATATATCTGGTGGAGCCCTGCAGTACTCTCCAGTCACATGTGCACATATGTTCAAAGTATGTGCCATGCTGCACAATATGATCCTGTGGAAGCAGCTGCAGTAGGATCAACATAGGGAGGAGATACACAGCCCCCCACCAGTACCTAGGTCACCACAGCCACATTCATAGGACTCGGAGGAGGAACCCTCTGATGATGTCCTTGTAGGCAGACATAGGCATGCCCAGTACACCCTGGCATTGACTAAGAGACAACGCATAGCACATTCACTGACAACTTAGGGCCACAGGTACTGACACCTTACTCCCATTCATATACACAGATTAAAATAACTGATGCCAGGCAACCCACACAACTTGTACCTAAACATGTATTGGCTGGGTACCACTTGCATCACACAGAGTCAGCCCTGAACCACAGTTCTGTCAACTGCTGCATTCTCAAAGTAAGTCCCTAACCTACATACTAATTGTAAGGATTACTATAATAAGGTATCATATGCATGGATTTGCTGCTGTTATGCAAGAAAATATAGTGGGCTATTTGGTCAGAGTTAACATTCACATGGGACAACTGATACCCAGTCCAATAATTTATGTTCCTTAATTTTCACTAGGCCTCATGGTTGAAATATTCATGACATCAGGCAAGTGGGATGTTAAACAGTGGGCACGCATGATATTTGGTCTACTGTCTCCCCAAGCTGATCATGTGCAGTTGTTCCCCTGCCCGCAACACAGCAGTGTACCTATATAACTGCTTAAACAGAAAATCAGTTATAGTATAGCAAGGCAACCTCAGGGCTGTAACATAGATAACGCTCACAAATTGTATGTCTCTCTTCATGCAGGATAATAATTTACATATGTATGATGTTGATATTATGATGGATGACCCCTTTGTGTCTAATGATCTGTGAGGCTGAGTGGACTAGGGAAGCTAGCATGGGTATTGGTACTGAAGGTTCTAATCTGGAATTACTCACATCTTTTGCATGTGACGTAACAGTATGCTGGTGTTTTCACAGAATGTCATACCTCCCAACCTCTTAGTGCAAGAAATCTGAACAAAGCCAGAAAGATTGGGGGTACAAAGGCCCAAACATAGGGACAGAGTTTAAATACTGGTCACATAAACCTTTCTGGAAGTAAAGGTGTTGCAGTAGTAAATACATTCCAATGGATATAAAGTCTGACACACAATTGTTTGTTTGTAGTTAGTAGAATATATTGATGTCAACATTCAATAAAGCACCAGAAATCCACAAATGTGTGAGGAACAGACCAAACATATGAGGCAAAACTCTGGATATTCTGTGGAAATCAGAACAGGTAGAGGTATGCAGTCTGTTGGTGGTGAAACATTACCAACCACAGTCACAGATTAAGTACAGCACACAGCTTTGAAATGCTGTGGACATTTTAAGTGAAGTGCAGTACTGCAGAAATAGGGGTGGGATGTTAATGTCTGTAACATACAAAATCTCAGACAGGAATACAGGTAGATGTGGCCTGGAGTCCCATTACAAGTACTGACAGTCCTACTGGGCATGCTTATACACTTAGTATAAATGAGCATAATTCTGTTGGCCCTTCATTGAAATTACCTATTATGTACAAATGTCTATACATACAGACATATATGCATACATATCTGTCTGTCAGTATCTCTCTCTCTTACATGCATATTATATATATCACTATGTAGTGTCAAATATATATATATATATATATATATATATATATATATATATATAGTTCTATATATTAAAATGGTGCATAGACTCCCCCTATATATTTACATAACAAACACACACACACACACACACACACACACACACACACACAGCTACATTTATATATATATATATATATATATATATATATATATATATATACATATACATATGTATATATATATGTATATATATATATATATATATATGTATATATATATATATATATATATATATATATATATATATATATATACACACACACATATCCCTGTTATATACAGAAAAGTATATGGATATGTTCATTGTCTGACATATCATAATAATGGTGAGTAAGGTGCACTATCACACAGCCATAATACTGCTCAAAGGATCCAAAGTAAGGGCGCAATAGTACATAATCCACTTATCTACAGACCCCTATGCCTGCTGGATGTCACCACCGAGACAGACACAGCTGAAAAGGTGGTGTAGTGTATAATGGTGTCAATGCATGTATGGCAGGGCACATTGCCCATGACCACAGTGTCACCTATCTAACTGCAAGCAACCACGTATGGCCATACTGGTAACTGTACACACATAGCTACATAGCTAGGATAACATCAGTTATGTCACTGCTAGGATACTAGATGAAAATAGTTCGAACCTATAACATTCTGCAGGCCACAAATGCTGTTCAACACAAGCCTAGTTTGAGTAATGCAGAAGTACTGTGCTTGCAATCCCCTATACAACAGACAACCTGTGGTGCATATGATAAGTACTATACTCTAGAACCCCTAACGATCTAGACCTATACACTATAATCTCACTGCAGCCCACTTGGTTGGTGTGTGTGTGTGTGTGTGTGTGTGTGTGTGTGTGTGTGTGTGTGTGTGTGTGTGTGTACCCTGCAAAACAATGGACATGCCCTCATGGGCTATCCACCTGCAATGGCTATGCACTTTTGGGCCTGTAACTTGCTGCTGGCTTCTGCACTACCCTATTCTACAAGGTCTGCTGATATCAGCCACTTTAAGACTACCAGCTGACAGTGTAGTGGTAAGACTTAAGCTGTGGGATGTGTGATAAATACTGTGATCAATAGTGTGTAATACTAGATAGGTAGGGTTTCTAATCTCACTCCAGGCTACTTTGTGTTCATGTGTGTGTGTGTGTGTGTGTGTGTGTGTGTGTGTGTGTGTGTGTGTGTGTGTGTGTGTGTGTGTGTGTGTGTGTGTGTGTGTGTGTGTGTGTGTGTGTGTGTGTACCCCTGAAAAACAACTGCCATGCCCTCATGGGCTATCCACCTGCAATGGTTATGCACTTTTGGGCCCGTAATTTGCTGCTGGCTTCTGCACTGTCCTATTCTATAAGGCCTGTTGATGTCAGCCACCTTAATACTACCAGCTGACATTGTGGTAGCAAGACTTAAGCAATGGTGTATGCGATATATGCTGTGATCTCTAGTGTATAATATTAGATAGGTAGGGAGTTCTAATCTTGCTCCAGGCTACTTGGTGTAAGTGTGTGTGTGTGTGTATATACCCCCAGAAAACAACTGACATGCCCTCTTGAGCTATCCACCTGCAATGGTTATGCACTATTTGGACTGTAACTTGCTGCTGGCTTCCACACTGCCCTATTCTACAAGGCTTGATGATGTCAGCCACCTTATGACTACCAGCTGACACTATATTAGTAAGACATAAGCCATGGCACATGCAATAAGTAGTGTGATCTATAGGGTATAAGTCTAGATAGGTAGGGGTTTTAATCTCATTCTGCCTAACATGGTACATGTGTATATCCATATGGCATATGTATCATAATCTTTGCAATGTAGACATAGTCAGGATTTTGCATCATTTTATTTGTCACAGGTGATGTGCCCCCCCCCCAAATTACTGACCACAGTAAGGCTTGCTGATAACAAGCATTATATATTCTAAACTGATAGTACTAGCAGACATGAGTTTTGCTGAGTGCATCAGTACTGTGATCTGTAGTATGTACCAGTACATAGGTAAGTGTTCTAATCTACATACAGCCAACTTGCAGTATGTGTGCACCTTCGCATGTCCTGTATGCAGTGAGTGGAAGTGGTGCTAGCCTGAATGTGGCCATGTTTGTGTGTGAGGCTGTTACAGCAGTATACATCCTGTTATGGGGCCATAGGACATGTGAACATAACTAGCATAATGGACATACAGCCCTCACAATCAGAGATATCTGTATACCTCTCAGTGCAGGACCAGCACATATTGCCCCAATCCAAGAGGGACTCTGGAAGATGCCATGCGTTGATATGATGGCTCCCCAGCCAATCAAATAGATAGCATGTGCTGTGCTGTCCTGAGGTGCTCTGTGTAACATTAGGCAGGGTCTGTTTCAAGGGTGTGTTTATGTCTGCTAGGCAAAAAACTCCCACAAATATGTAGTACTAATCTCACATAGGTAATGCCCTTACAGTGTATCATCCATCTATTATTCTCCCTACAGATAGGTAGCATATGCACTCCAGCAAAGTCACACATTGCCCTGTAGCAGAACTTATCACAAATTATGAATATATGAATGCGCTGACCACCACCATTGTCCTTGGTAGACTGTCATACAGATGTGAACCTATGGAGCCATGCATGTATAGTGCTGTACTTTGCTGCAGTCATATTTCTGCTGTGCTGCCATGCCATACTGTGTCACTTCGCTGCTGCCATTTGCCCATAGGTTAACCCTCAGACTCTTGCAACAGAAACATACACAGGTCTGTGACATACCTATCATTGTATAACAATACCACCAGTACAACATCATGCAACATACGGTCCACAAAATTAGGTTATGTACTCATGACACATGCCAGCATACAGTATATGTTGGTGACCACTACATGTGGTACGCAAAACAATACTGCATTACACAAGTACATGCCAAGCAATATAGTCACTCTGTGCATTAGACACATAGCTTCATTCCCCTGCTTCGATGGAATGGATCACAGGGATGTGGCACAGGTATCATCACTTGCACAGGGTGATGTGTGGGGGTGCTGGAGGCCTAGGCTGACCGAAAAAGTTGACAGCATGTGTGTGAGTCAGGAAGGGGAGCTGGTGAGATGGAGCATGGAGAGGTGCCATGTGTGTCTGCAGGTGACCTGGATGTTAGAGTGATGTGTGTATGCATGTACACAGTCAAGCTCAGTGCTTGCTCTGCACATGTGTATGTTGGACAGCTGTGGACTGTACATGGTAGAGTTTGACAGTTTACCATCTCCGGCTCTGAACATGGGAATTGGCTCTGCCTGAATTTGCACTGGCACCACCATGCCCAAGGTCAGACACAATGCTAGTACATGATGACTGCTGTCTGCTGGGACTGTGTTCCCCACGAGATCAGCCAGGACCACATGCCCATGATCTGCCACATCATGGTGTGAACAGCACACTCCCCTCGGTAGGACTGGATGTACTGCCACTATGGGAGCATATATGTAGATGGTGTTGCTGACCTATGTCCACAAGTCTGACACTCAACTCCAACTGTACATTCCAGCACAGACAATGTGTGGTCAAAGACAGACACTGTCTCAACCCACCATCTGTCTAATGCATTAGTGAACCGATCCAGGGTTTCTTCAATGCTGTGGAGGTAGTCACGGATGTCAGACTGTGCTGCATCCCTAACCCTAAGCATACATCTGGTGTTCCATTGAGAATGTACCTGTGCCTCCATGATGGCCAGAAACATGTGCCTAGTGGCCCGTGATGTGACACCTGCAACAGGTGTTGGATGTACAGCATTCCTCCAATGAGTACCCCTGTCAATCTGCCTATGTGGGACCTTGCCAGCTCTGTGGCTATGGCCAGTGTCTACACTCACTAAAGCCATAGTTGCCACACTGGCCTGTTCAATGTCTCCATCCTCTAACTGTCCCATATATACGAGGCCTGTGGAGACTGGGTATGTGTGGGCATACTGTCTGTGGTGACAATGGGGGCAGAAGAGAGATGTCAACCTCTGGGACATATTCAGCCCCGACAACCCCACCTATGCCTTACTGTGGCCACCATCATCGTTAGAGTCCGAAGAGACACTGACATCAGGTGGTGTGGGGGAGAGACCCCAACCCTCCCGGTCACCTGTGGAAACCAAGACAAATGCAGTACATTTCTACCTGCACTACTACATATGGAACATTCACAAAGAGTCATAACAATAAGGATCCACAACTGCATTACCACTCACATCCTCTCATCTCCGTTTTCATGCACAACAGACAACCTCACAACAACATACACATTCAACTCAATGCCTTTATAACAAACACATCAGGTAATCATGTGACACTTGGCCAGTACAATGTATCTTTTAGGTATGCAATAAGACACTATACCTGATAAAAAACACATAAAACCCAGTACACCTATCTTAACAAATATATACAAATACAAGTTTCATTGCCTAAGGTATGAACTATCGACCTTATGGTATGTACAAAGCATGCCAGATTAATTGCCTCATATACACCAGGAGGCTTATTCACTCTGAACTATAATTGTAAAAGTGTTTCTGCTTGTTCAACTACACTCCTGTGATTACTCACTCTAGGAAACTTAAGTAACTATTCCGGACTGGAACATACAAACATTCTGCTCTGGTTATACTCAACATTGTCTGTACATAGTGAATTACCATGACCCTTACCCTTAATAGCATATGTATGTTCCATAACAAATAGGTATCAAGCCTACCAGAAACAGAGCAGTACCACTGCCTTGCACAACTCCTGAAGGACCTGTAAAAAGGTGAGGGTGAGGTAATTTCAGTACCACCGCATGTTTCAGCACAAGGTAATACCTGCATATATCTCACATGTACAGTAATTACTGCATTACTTGATATATTGCAGACATTCTGAGTATGAGTGTACAACTGAGCTAACCCCCCCCCCAGAGCACATTGACCTGACACCCACGTAAAGGTAAGTACAGCCTGACAGGATGACTGCTACAGTATTACATTGGTGATCAAAGTAAGATTACCTGCATGCTCATCTGCTCAGGACACTGTGGCACCCACCTCCATGATGTATGGTGTGATGGATGCCTGGGAGCTATCTTGTGTCTCTAGGCTTGCCAGAAATTCCTTAGTGGCTGTGAGTGGTTGTTGCATTGCAGGCCCTCCACCGGTGATGGCACAATCCCTGGTTACATCAGCTGCCCTTCTTCGTGCAGCATTCACCATGTCTGTAGCATGGTGTCAAACCTACTCATATATCCTGTCCTGGTGTCCAGTCTCATTCACATCCTGGACAAGGTCTGCCCACATTACAGCCTGCTATTCCCAGTTATGCCTCCCCTTGGATAGAAGGATGTGATAATGCTGCTATAATCCATGAAGTATTATTTAATTCTCCGTATCTGAGAAGGGGGCATGCCTTCTGTGATACATTAGTCCTGAAACACACCAAAAGGAAAATACATTACAGGATCAAATACATGGATGTCCACTATGTACAGATACAGCAAGAACAAAAGGCCTGCACTATCTACTGCTTCCTCACACATGTCATACCCCACAATGTGACAACATGCTATGTGTGTGGATACAACCAAGATAGTATCATAACTGAGATGGTTCCGTGTGTGCCATGAGAGACTCTGTTATATGATCATACACCCAACACTCCGGTCCACTGTGGTGTGTCCACTAAGGCCAGCCACTCAATAATATGTCATAAGACCAGTGCCAGACAAATAGCAGTGTGCTATTATGGCCACTATATTGGGACAGTCCAACAACACCAGTATGCAACAATGACAAAAGACAATGCAACCCTGGTATATTGTAAGTCCGCTGTAGGTGTAAGACAGCAGAGTACTGGTCTAAGACAGGCTTACTGCTATATTCCCTATTGCCCATACTTCTATTCGCCCATCTGCACCCTGTTATACACAAACAACAGTTACATACCTGGTGAAGTGCAGTACTCCTCTGTTGAAATGTGCTACTAATACTGATTCGCAACGGTGTGCTCTGTGTGAGGAAAGCCTCATACAGAATGTTTGCCCATAGCCAGCTAATTGCATTTTAACATGCTTTTCATTAGCAGGTAATTGCCTTTAAACCAGTCAATGACATGTAACCACTGTGCAATATATAAGGCCTTCATGTAGAACAGGGCCCCTTTCTTAGCTTTTGAGATGGACATTACTGGGGTGAGGAGACTATATCATCACAGAGGGAAGATCTGTAGCAGACACCTTTACATAGAGATGTATGTACACAGGCTGAAGCTGCTACTGCAGGTAATAGACATAGGCACTGAGTGTGAATACTTTGGAGGACAGCAAGCTGTAGGTGTACCTGTGTTGGTTGTGTCAGCCTTGTTGTAGAGGCAGAGCCAAGGTGAAAGTACCCTTTACACTCCAATTATGGCATGTATTTAAGGTATTTATGTTAGGCAACTGTGTCAATAACAAGAGTACTAGGCCACATATAGTAATGCTATATGGATATGTGATGTGTGTTCCTACCTGCAGGCCTGTGACTTCCAGTAGTGAAAATCAGTTATTTACTTTGCAGTGCTTTGTGTGGGTAATGAGTGCATGAACCATTCATTAATTGTTGTCTTCACAATAATGTAATTAAAATGCAACACAACACTGGATTTGAACCCAAAGCATTTAACAGACTGAGCTACTGAGTCACTGCTACATTGGATGTATTTGCAATATATATGTGCACACATACAGGCTGTGAGATACATTTACTGCATCCATCAGTAAAGGCATGGCTTTATATAGATGTATTTTTGCACCAGTGTCCCAGTTGAATATGTATTTTGCCATGAATGCCTTAGCAAGTGACTTTCTACATGTTACTGATAAGAGGGCACATTTACCTGCTATTACAGGCCTCAGTTAATCCATTATCATATCTTTGGCTGTCTAGTGGTGTACTATTGCGCCAAAGTCCAAGGTACACTCCCATTTATTCCTTTACTTTTTATTCCAGTTTGCACAGTGCATTATCCAGTTCCGATGAAACATTCCTAATGAATGTAATTGTTATGTTTTTTTCAAACCACCTGTTTTAATTAAGAGTTGTGTGACATATTGGGTTAATGCAGTATGCTGCAGGTATGATGGGCTCAGGTTTGAAACACAGCAGAGGGTTTATTTTGTGCATGTGTCTTACAATTTTAGAAACATGTATAGCCATTATAGCTCTAGTTAGCTGAGCTTAGCAAAGCTGTGTGACACAGCCCTTCGTACAGCTCCACACTAAAAAAATATTCAGAAAAGAAAAAAAGCGAGATAGGAAAGTGGTGAAATGGGGGCAAGCAGAGGAAAAACATAGTGAAAGGCAGATGGGGGATGTGCAGAAAGGGTGTAGGAAAGAGCCATAGATATACATTTCTTGTACAGTAACAACTGTGCACTTTGACAGAATTTGTAGATGAATTTGGATTCTCAAACCCAGAGAGAAGAGGGAGGACAGCATAATTGCATTGTCAAGCCAATTGGACTGAACTACATGTGTCCACTGGACACGGGTGCGAAATGGACAGCTATGTATGCAACAGTATTTTTTTTTGGGAACAGGTTCCCATTTTTTTTTTAAGGTGAGAATGGAATGTTGGGGAAAGGACATAGGTACTTATGGGAGAGGTAAGTTGGGTAGGTGAAGATGCATTTGCAAACAGACAAGACAGACAAAACAGCAGATGGGGCAGTGCGTGATACATGAGGGAGGTGAACATATTGGATAGGGAGAGTGTTCTGGAACCTGAGTCCTATATGCCTCCAGACAGCAGCAGTGTGACTCACCTCCCCACCCATGGGACTGTTGACACTGCTCCATCACTTCTCCTAAGGTGGCTGTGCTGGAGGCTGGCACCAGGGCAAGGCTGCCCCACCAGGGTGGCCAGCATTTCCTCAGTCCAGTGGAGGTGGTGGTCATAGCCATGGTGGACTATCTTGTGCACCAAGACTGGCAGCTCTGCATGGATGACAACACCCCCTCTGAGACTGCTTTCAGAGGGGGTCTGTGCCCTGTCCCTTGGGGTTGTAGTACCTGATGCAGCTGGTAGTGCAGGGGCAGCAGAGTGGGGACCATTGGTCTGGGTCACAGACATGCTGGGACCTGATGCCACGGCCAGTTGAGGCAAGGTAGGGGTATCAGCCAGAACCAATCTACCTTGATGTGCTGTGGTAAATGTGGTATAGCAATAAGTTACAGTTAGTAATAACCAAACCAATATTAGTATTAACAGAATCGAACATCATATTTATTCCTCCAAATACATATTAATGTATATTATGTGCAACACAACATTAAGTAACATAACAGTCAGTATGGTAACAGCATGGCAGTAAAAATCATAATAAAACATATCAGTAATGAAACACATTTTTCCAAAATATAGTTATTTAACAAAATATGTTAGCATTAAATCATAATAATAAACAACAGTAATAAATAAATGAAGATAAGGAGTGGAAAGAGAGACAGAGAAACATTCCATTACTGACATTGCAGATTATAACCCTGAAAACACTGAAATATGTACTCTACATGTATGTACTATCAAGTTTGAGTACAGTGACTACAATTCTCCTATAACTGATGTAGCATGTACATACCTCTCATGCTGTTAGCATGAGTCAGTATGGGTGAAGCAGTGACAAATGCAGGTCCACCACTACACAGAACAGTTTCACATAATGTGGACTTATATAATTACACAGGTGTTCTGTAAATGGATTTGGTAATACATTGCATTCTAGGTAATACTTTATCTGCTAGTCATGTGACAGACAGATTAGGCAGTTTTAATTACATTATGAGAAACTGTAACACTTGAGAGGCATGTTTGTGTACAGTAAGTAAACTCAACAGCCATCATGCCTTAGTTGGCAGGAATGGGAGTAGAACCCAATAGCTGTGAATATACTATGAATTGAGCAATACAAGTTACAGGACATTCCTCTGGCACTGTAGTACTATTACAGTGTTATACTAGATTGCAGTAACAGTGGAACACATATGCATGGAATACAACCATATTGCATACATGAAGAAAGCTGTAGTTTAGAATCAACAATGCTAGTGAACACATTTTATTGTTATTGGTTTGAAATATCTATGAAGTCCACACACAATATCTGCCCATGGACTGGGCTACCTCACCCATATACCTTTATTACCTGATGTCTAAGGAAAGGAGAGCATTATGTGACTGATATTGGCCTGGAGACAGCCTTGAACAGTGCTACAAGTTAGGCAATACAGTTTGAAGACCATTAGATTTGCTGGCTAAAGCTGTTACAGTGTTACTCTTGACTCCAGCAACCTTACTATAGACAATCAATGCATACAGCTCTGCTGCAATTGTTTTGAAAACACATTCCTGCTTAGCAAAATGTTGCTTACTGTTATTGGTATCGTTAATGCTTTATTGAAATATAGTTCTTATTGTTCATTTATTGTACTACAGCTCTACAGCACTATTTGCCCATTTATTGCACTACAATTCTACATGCCCATTTATTGCAGTAAAGTTTTTCTTGTGCATACTTTATTGTAGTAAATACTTTACTCTTTCTTGTTTATTGCACTACAGTTGGCATACTAAATCCATACTTACCATAGTGCAACCTGGCCAGGCACTTGGCATGAGACTCGACATTGTGGGCCCTCTCAGCTACAGCTATTGGGAGAGAAGTACACTATTATGCATACCAGCTTTGCAAACATTCAGCTTGCAGTTTGCTTAGACAGAGAAAGACATTCTTACATACTTGTGGAGCATTCCCAACTCGAGCTTCCTGGACCCATGTGTCCAGGGTTCCCCTCTTCCTCCTTTTCAGGTCATCAAAATGGTGATGACACTGCTCACCTGTGCGGGGGATACTAGTAACACTGGTGAGTTCCTTGGCCAAATGGTCCCAGGCCTCTGCCTTACACTCTGAGCCCTGGAATCTGCCATGCATCAGCCAGGGTTCATGGTTTTTAACAAGGAGCCCAACCATGACCCTTGACTCCTGAATGCCCCCACCCCCTCTCTGCCTGGAAGCACTCACCTTCACCAACACCGCCAGCTATACTGACAATTAATTGAACTCCAATGACTGTTGCAGAATTCCCACCTATTGGGCTTAATATAGGCTGTTTTCCTGCCCTTACACATCATTCAGCAGCATTCAAAAAAGTTCAGCATCATGCAAACCAGCTAAGTGAAGCCAAGCAGCATGAAAACTTGCAGAACTGTATTTTTAGCGAAGCTTTGCACTGAACAAACATCGGTAGCTGTTAGAATGTTTATACACTGCTTAGCATGAATGAGCAGCGTTTAGCAGAGCACAGCCATGCCAGAATTTGCAATAATTTAATGAAATTAAACAAAAATACTACATTCATTTATTTATTTATTTTATTTATTTTACATTTTATTTTACATTTGTTAACCGGGCTAGTCCAACTGGATACATGTCCATTTTCAGTGGAGGCCCGGAAACTCCTCTACAATGCTACTATAGTAAGACTAAACAAAAAACTTTATCAGAATATATCAGCATATACAAATAATATCTAATAACATATACTTTAAACCTTCTGTTAGAATTAAAAGCATTTGAGTACAATATGAGGTAAAGTACCTAGTCTCTCTATTACTTAGAAAAGAGTACAGTATGAAAGTACAAGTAAAGTACCTAGTTACTCTATTACATCTTTATAAGAAGATGAAAAGTAGAGATTTAGCTCCTTTATTAGAAGTGACATAATAGAAACAGCTTTGTAGAGAGTAATGTAGAGAGTTAGATATACGAGATAAGAGAGGGTGGAAAAAAAGTCCCATAGCAGGGAGATATAGAAGGTTAGTCTGGGTTATTGCAAGAGCAAAGCCAATGGACAAGCCAATTTATAGACATATTCTGCCTGTTATGGACTCGAACCCAAGATCTACTACATATAAGAGTGTAACGTTACCCATGTAGCTAGCTGGATGTTAGAAAAGCTAGTATACCTTTCACATACACTACTAGGTTATCTATTAGCATTGCTGAGCACCATGCCATGCTGTGCAAACATGCTTAAACACACTTATAAATAAATAATTAATTACATCTTGTTTCTATTTTTAGATGTCAGGTTTCTGTTTTTAGATGTCAGGTGTTGTCTATGTATGTATGAGCTCGGTTTGGCGCTACTGAGCTCCATGCCCCGTAAATATAAATTAAATATAAATAAATAAATAAATACATTTAATTATAATAATTAACTACATCCGGTTTCTATTTTTGATGTCTGACAGGTGTCAGCTGTCTATATATGAGCACAGCTTGTCATTGCTTCACTCTGCACTGCTCAAACATGCAGTAAAAAAAAATATTAAAAAAACATACATCATAAAATTGTCTTATTAGACAGTTGACACACTTCATAAAATTACAACAGTGGTGCAGAGCATGATAGGGAGTCTCACACTCACCTGCAGCCACGGGTAGCTGTTACACCTCTCCCTACACTGACTCAATATCCATGTTCTTTGGCTCTCCCTCAGAAGCTCCATCATTAATATACATGGAATGCTGCCAAAGGTGAACAGTGGCAATGTACATGGATACATTCCATGTAGGCTCTACAGTGTGCCTACATGGATTTTATTAAATCCTGTGGTATGAGTACAAACTCAGCAATCATTCACAATTGTAAATGCTTTGTTTTGGCACACATATCATTAGCCCTTACCATCCATACTGTAAACAGACAGTACTCTTTATTCAGTCTTGACATTTGATCTGACTTCCTTAACAAAATAATGCAAGGTATCTGCAAAATGTTTGGATATGTGAAATAAATGACAGTGTATCTGTCTAGTGCACACTGCTATTTGAAGATTAGCTAGGTACCTAAATGATGCATGTATTTCTATAGCTCCAGGGACCAGGGACCAATTCTGATTTCTAGCTCATGTCTTTGTGAGCCTACAATCTCTCCCTGAGTCTACAAGCTTTTTCTTGTACTTTGGTTTCTTCCTAGCTCTCAAAGATATGCTGCTTAATTAATTGCTTTAAAATGCCAATATATATATATATATATATATATATATATATATATAGAAAACTATCTATCTATAGAGACTACTAAATCTCATGATCATTTCAGCCTTGGCCAGTACCCTTCCTTAGTCAATACCTTCTTTCTCCAGGAGGCCCATACTGGTTAATGAAGTCCAATATACCACAAAACAGGAGTAGACTTGGAACCACAAAATAAGAAGACCAAACAGTAAAAAACAGGGTACACAAGCTCTACAAAACATATTTTTATTCAACAATTAAGCACTTTGATCAGAATACATCCAAAGACTTTTTCAGAATCCAGAAATTTCTGATGAAAGCGCTTAATCCTTGAATAAAAATAAATTTGGAGAGCTCGTGTACCTCGTTTTTTCAGTGTTTGGACTTCTTGTTTTGTGGTTCCATGCCGGTTAATCCTGGAATGAATTTGTGAATATGCATCCGGTCATCAAGTTATGTGTAAAGGATGATGGTGAGTCATACTGCTTAACATGCAGTGGTAGTTTATTCTAGACGTCTGGAAGGTGCTAGGTTATAAAACTGTCCATCATGTTTTATTTATCTCTTGTTGACTATTTTCTCCTCTGGTTCCAGAATTGGTAGATATATTGGACTTGCAGAAAAACAGGAGGAGAATTTGATCTCTGTCTCACTGTCATTGTCATTAGAGAGCTCCCCTCAAAACTCTGTAAGACACTGAATAAAGGGATAAGAGTTTCAAGACACTCTTGATAGCTCAAGGACTTTAGGCCTGTGATTTTTATGGTTAAGACCTTTAGGGTCTTTCTAATTGTTTGACATGTTTAGTGAGATGCATCGCAAAGGAAGTGTTGAACTCAATTAATTGGCCTGATCAATGCTGAGTATAACGGAATGATTACCTCTTTAGACCTTGATGATATTACTTTGGCAAATAGCTGGGCTAAACAGAAATAAATCCTGGCAGCCATTCTTACATAATGGTTAAAAGAAAGGCAGCTATCAATCCAAACACCTAGGTCCCTTAATTACATTTTCATTTTGCAAGGGTTATGTTGTCTGAACATTATGATTAAAGAAGGGGTTGTCTATCAAAACAGATAGTACTACACCTGTCAGCATTTAAACTTTGACCTTGTGGCCTAGATCATGGCTGAAAAGACCCTATAATGTCCAATGCACTTACCTGAGCAAAAAATTAATAAATTAAAATTACATTTAAAAGCATACTAAGTCTTTCCTGGATGGTGTCATAATACGCTAATACTGGCCATGCATAATGCACTAAAATATTACATTTTTACACAGTATGCTGGCATGTAGTATTTAAATGTTTATAGTTATTTTACTCAAACTAAGCAGTTTGCAAATTGTTGCATGCTAATAGCTGGAAGCATACATGTCATTGAAGATAACTGTCACTGAAGTACATGCTGTGATTTGTACTGCTTGAGAGAAATACTGAACACTGTTGGTGTTGTTAATTATGCAAATAGAAAAAAAAATTTCATATTTCTCTGACTATCTCAAAATAATCCCCTGACAGGAATCACTTGGAATTATATGAAAAGTCTAGCTGAGAAAAGTAGAACTGATGTTATGTGCATCTAGACTGCATATTTACTGAGATGAGGTAAGTTATTTGTGAACATTTGCTTGAAAAACTGAAATTTGTTTGCAGAATAAAAATTAATATAATTACTTTGACTACAATCCCTATCACTGCTACAAAAGAAAGTTTATGCTGAAGATCATTGCTGATTTTACTTTTTCTGTAGCCTATGCTGTTTGTAAGATAAATATATTTGTTTGGAGTAAGTTTATATAATATGATTTTTCTTAAAAGATTTAGGTTCTCAGACTGTAGGTGGGTTGCAAGGGGTGCAACTTCCAGAAATTATATAACATGAATATGAATCCACCCTCAGTGCTACATTACTCAACAGAATTCAGAAACCATGCAAAGACAAAATAATAATTATATTAAACTATGCGTGAAGCCATTGATTAGTAAGTACTTTATAGTTCCTACTTCACATTTTTCTAAGAATAATTCTACTCATTTTGCATCTTCTGGAAAACTATGCTTGAAGGAAAATGTGTTGTTAACAGTAATTCAAAGATCTTCAATTAAGTTTTCTATTTTCAGGCTTTTGTTTTGTCAAACTATAATAAATAAGATTCATTTATGTATTTGTATATTTATTATTTTATTCATCCAGTAATTCACTTAGTCAATCATTTATTTTATGATTACCTGCTTAAACAGTTTTATGGCTGTGAGGAACTGGACCATATCTCACTCCTCAGTGGGCACAAGCGAAAGATAATTATCATGAACTAGATACAAACTCATCGCTGAATGCAGAAAAACATACGCATGCATACACTTTGTCACATACACTTGCACGTGCACACCGCAGATGCTCATGCCTATACACAAAAACACACACATACTCACTTTCACAAACATGACGACTACAGACAATTTGGAGGATCACTAATTCATCTACACCATGTCTTGTGGATATGCGTTGAACAGAAAACCAAGTGAAAACTCACATGGACACAGAAAGGACTCAACCCAGAAAGCATCCCATATGAAGTTAAGTGTTATGAGACATTGCTAACAGATGTCATCGTGACATTCTAAATGATGTAATCCCTTTACCAAAATGCATTGCAATGCATATTATTGTGGTGTCAATTAGTTTATCACATATTTTGCCTTAATGTTGTTCCTTATTTTCCTATCTTGTTCCTCTAGAGGACCATTCATTCCAATTCTTATCATGGTGAGCTGAAAACTAGGGATCAGAGCTGTTATCCTACATGGAGATAGCAGATGTTTGCAGTGATTCTACAGGCCACTGTCTATTGATATGCAAGTGCAGTGCAGTGCAGTGTCTACAGCTTTAAGTCCAGTGAATTTGTTTGCTTCCACACAGCCTGATGCCTACCCTGACTAAAGCACACCTTGACTGCGTTTATACTTGTCAGTTTCTGTGTATATGAAGTGACCTTGTGGTTATTTCTAGACTGAGTTTCTTAGTGAGATAAAGCAAGGTCCTTTCCTCTCCCAACACCAAGAAGGGTGAACCAGCACTGGCTTCTTGACCCCATCCTTCTCTACTCAGTTGATTCAGTACCCAGAATGCTAACTAAACTGAGGCAACTATGATACTGTCAGTGCTTTATCATTCTGTAACAGTCTCTCAGCTTATCTCCTCATCCCTGAAGTGTTTTCTACCCTTTTTTTGTTTATTTGTTTACAGTTTTGTATTGAACTCAGTTTGCCATCATCATCATCGGTTGTCATGAATCATACAACACTTGTTAACTAAAGTCTCATGCTAATTAAATAAATAGTACAGACACCAACACAGACATCTGAAGAATGAATGTTATTAGTAACAATGTAAAGAAGCATCATCTGCTATAGACTACTTATGATCCATATTTCTTTTTAAATAATTGGTGATGACATTATTGGAGAGGTATGCCAATTTTCAAGAAAATGAGTAGTACTGAAGACTTTGAAAGTAAGTGGCAGTTTCTGGCAGTTCATTGTCTAGGTGTCAATTTCCAGAATGGTTAGACATTTTATATTTTTAAAGTTTTTACTCTGCAGACAGTTTTTGAGGGTAGATTGCTAAGTACAACTCTAGGGACACAATCTACAGAATTATATAAATTGAACAGATGCAGTTCAAATGCAGATAATAAAAATACTTCCATGCCTAAAGTCATATGAAAACAACATAAAAAGAGACTGAACAGTGTTAGTAAGGTAGGGCTTAAATGCTCTTGAAAAAAAATAAGTTAGAGGATATAAGAACAGCTTTTAATAAACTGATGTAAATTAATTCAGTTACAACAGAAAATTCTAGACAGAGAGCAGATGATACAATAACATCTATACAGAGATGCTGTTGAATGCACAGGACAATCTTTTTTATTTGGTAGTATTCCCGTGGTTGTTGGTATATGTCAAGTAGTAACACAATTCAAAAATACACAATACAGGCAAGAAATAGCCCTTGTAAGGTGCAATAAAAGTAAGGTAACAGCTTATGCAGTAAGTAGAGAAATGAGCAGACTAGGTGGCCCTGTAGTCCCTTCTGACCACCAGTCTCTGTTTCTGTGGTTCACTGCCACTGATTAACAGATTACTGTTATACTCACTTGTTTCTAACGCAATAATGTAAGCAGCAGCGTAATCCGATTAAGTCCTGTGAATAGTGATGATGGGGGTAGGGGGACTTCTGTTTGATGGGAAATTTTATGTCAAAATGGTAATGAGAGGTCCAAGGCTGCATCTTCTGAAGTCATAATTAAAATGGCTGGATTATCTTCAGCTCTGCTGCCTTTTTATTAAATATGTTTTTTCAACTAGCTATATTGGTGCATAAATGCTATTTTAGGCTGTTGCCAGCAATGCATTTAGGGAGTGAGCCCTGTACTGAAAAAGCTAGCTGAGAAGATGGTATAGACTAGCTGATGAGTATTCTACCATCTGTGGAGGAGGGTATGGGACTTTCTTTCCTAGGCTTTGCCACTATTCAAGGAACGTGGCTCTGCCAAAACAGTACAAGCTGATCAGACTTGTGTTGAACAGCCATGTAGAGGCATACATCAGCATTTCTTCTCTTATCATTCCATAATTCCATATCGATTAATGGTCTGCTTATCTGGATAAAGTGCCCAGCCTCATTAACCATGTATCATTATATTGCCCTTTTCCCAGTTGAATGATTCTTTGTGTGACCAGTCCCTCCATGTCACTGATCATTATGGAAATGCCCTATTTCTAATAGCTGGTGGTTCTGGGAGTGTCCTTTCCCCAGTACTGTGATCTTGGTTCGATGTGTCTGAGTGTCAAGGAGTAATCTGTTTCTGAGTGTTAGTGGTATTGACAATATTCTGTTCACAGAGTCCACAACTTTACCTAGCATAAAGAAACCAGGAGCTTTACATATTACACGCTGTCATTTTATTTATTTATTATTATTTATTTATTTATGGGATAAAATTTCATCCTTTCCTCTGAGCTTATAATCTTAATCCTCTCTATTGCTTAATGTATCCATATTTCTGTTACTTATATATCATGGAATTGTGAATTTATTTGCATGTAATTTTGTGTCTCTTTCTATTCTGTTATTAAGAATTTATCTGTATGTAATTCTATCTGTCGTTTTTATTGTGGAGCTTTTCTCCCCGGGCCTCTGCTGAAAATGGATATGTATCCAGTTAGACTAACCCGGTCAACAAATGTAAAATAAATAAATAAAAATAAAAATTTAATAATTAAAAATTCTCATCCATTCACTGCAACACCCACAGTCCCACAACCACACACTTTTATGATAATAGTAGTGTACCTAACAAACCCCCATTGTCATTAATCTTTTATGTGTACCTTTGTACAATGGCAGGCCATCTACGCACCTGGATAACTACAGACCCATAAGTCTGGCTAGTTACATATGCCAAGCCATGGAAAGAATTATCATAGAAATAATAAACAATGACATAGGAAACCTTCAGACACTGATCTAGTTTGTTTTTTGTCAAGGGCCGGTCATGCCTACTTGACATGGTGGACTTCTTTGAGAAAGACACCAAAGCAATAGATGAGGGCAAAACAGTGTGTACTGCCTTCCTTACATTTGACACATTGCCCCACTCGGACATTGTAGACAAACTGATGAAATTAGGTATATGCCCCTATGTCACCCACTGGCTGACAAATATGACCCAAGAAGTTAGGCTACTAACATCTATCTTCACAAAGGGGCAAGTCACTAGCAGACTCCCTCAAGCCTTGAAGATGTGCTGCACTTTTTTGGCATCCCAGCATCAAGGGCCTCTGCCTGATTAAGTTTGCAGTCAAGTGTAACAAACTAGGCATAGTCATAGAATCTCCCAAAGATAGTTCATACCCTCCAGGAAGGCCTGTCATAGACTAAAAAAAGATGCCAGAGCCACAGTTTAAAACTTAATGCCAAGAAATGCATAATAGTATCATTTGGGAAGACAACTATGCCTGAACACTACCACACTGATAATGCACTCTGAGTAGACTCAGTAGTCAGGGGATTTGGGAAGACATGTAGGCAGTAACCTGGCCTTTGACCATTACGTGTCATGGATAGTAAGTTAATCATTCTATGTTGTACAGCTTATAAGCAAGGTATGGCATTTAGGTCCAAGGATGCCATTGTCCCACAGTACTTGAGCTTCATCAGACCAATCACTGAGTGCAACGCTCCCTTTGGTATATACATAACCAGGCATATGCAACAACTGGAGCATCCACAGAGGTTACTTCCAGAAAGAATACAAGGCATAAACAACATGTTCTATGCAGACAGCCTCAAAGCCCAATCCATGTATTTGGCCTCCTACAAACAGTTTGAAAGGCAATTTGTGCCTTACTACCAAATGATTTCTGATCCCAGTCCGAAAGACCTATTGCACATAAAAAAAAAAAAAAACAAATAGCATCAGAATCACCTGACCATTGGATGTAAACCTTATCTGCAACATAAATAAAACATGTTGGAGGAACAGATACCTGTCTCAGAGACTACCCTTCTCTGGAACAGGCTTTTTATCTATGTGCAGCAGAGTTCTTCCCCAGCTCAGTTTCGAGTATAACTTGTCTCATTGGATGGGTAATTTAACACTGACATGACACCTATGCCTCTAGTAGACAGAGGCAGCTTGTAAATGACTGAACTCCCATGCTGAAGGCTGCACATACCCCTTACAATAATCCTATGGCATCAAAACTTGTCAGATGCATTTGGGAAGCATGGATAAGCTTAAAAATGCCCCTGGGGTTGTTAGGCTAGTAATCACCTATGATCCTGTGAGTCTCATCAGATGCAAGGAGCCCTGACAATAGTGTTTAACGAACTTCCAATGATTTTTACCTACCAGGTTGTTAATGCAGGTATACTCAGTACCATGAATCAATCATGCTACTACAGGTCATATTATACATTTTTTCAACCATGGATGCTTCATGGAAAAAATATTAAATTTCATCTGGAGGCTGGACTGCAAGAAGTCAGTATTAAAGGTCTGATTCCAGGTGCAACAAGTAATGGGCCAGATTCATGAGTGGCTATACTAAGTGCAGCTATCATGTACATGTAGCAGTATCATGCTATTTGGTATTCATTAAATGGCTGTGTACTAAGTGTAGAGCCTCAAAACAAGGGGAAATGGCAGAATATGTAGTAGACAAGTTATATGCAACTAGTTAATCCAGCATAGCAGAGCTATTCAGTAACCTATAACGCAATCATGTACACTTAGTGTAGCCATTTGCCCTGAAATCCAAAACTGTTTGGATCACAGTCATGATTACATATGGGAAAAGAAATGATGTGGGTTGTTTGTTCCATCACTAGCCTGTATATGAAACTGGCTTTAAATCAAGGTGCTGCTGCTATATCTCTGCCAAGAAGACGAGCTTTTATACTTCACCTGACTTAATATGGACTGCATGACACAGACATTGTAGAGCGATACCAGGTAGACAAGGAATCAGTATAGGAAATATGCAACCTCTTCCACCCATACCTAATGCCCAAAGTAAGTGTCAAACCTGTTTGAATAAAAAAAAGTAGATAACTACTTAATCTCATATGTAGGTAGCTACATGTCCCTATGATGAGACATCTCTCTTGGTTACAGTAGTGTCAGTAATACTGTATGGGCAATGTCTGCAGTATCCAATTATGGACTTTGCACAATAATGTCCATCATGTATTTCACTTTCCACATATATGCATCTGTAAGTCAATGAAAAATGTGAAAAGGGCAGGACACAGTCATCAGCACTGGGACATGATGCATGAGGGCAAACCTAACAACAAAGAAGTATGTGTGAATTAGTGAACTGCATTGCATACATGAAATTTCTGCAGTATACATACTGGTTTTGTCCTCCATGTCAGAGCCAGCATCAATGAATTTGTGTGAACCCTCTGCTGAGATGTTGGGGGATCTATGACAGTGGAAATCCTCAGTTTCAGTCACTGGTGGTTTGCTATCAGCACCCCCTCGAGCCATATGTTCTCAGCCAAATTCACATACCTCACATATGTTGTTATGTCACTGGCCCTGTATCAGATTTTCAGACATGTATAGTCATACCCTCCTACACCATTTACATAGTTGACCATCTGCCCCAGTGTTGGTCATGGGAGTACTTGTTAACTCTGTCTCTTTCTAAGAGGAAGGAGCCATGTTGACTTAGTGCCTGGATGATAATTTCATTCTCTGCATCATTGTATGGTATTTTGCAGTGCAGATGACTTGGGCTCCATAACCTTGTATGAGTTGAAACATAAAAGAAATACATAATACACAACTAAAACACGTGATTGTTAACAAAACAAATATGTACATGTGAATATATGCATCCATCATGTGCAAAATAATTCAAAAATTAAAGCTCCGTATTAGTACACACAAGTAAATACAGAACCCCCCCCCCAAAAAAAAAAAAAAAATGTAACAGAAGTGAAAAACAAGTGTTCAACTTATGTAAGAAGGACAATAGGTGTATAACAGTATACTTCATTACGGCATTAGTAAAAGCAATGCACACTTTTACATTACAAAATAGCTAAAACTGTTCTTGGATGTCCACTTATGTGGATGGTGGTGAGTTATATATCACAGGTTTAAAGCATTTTGTGGGTTGCATCATACCCCTGACCTGACCTTTCTAGTAAGTGATACAATACTCTTCTGCAATAACTGGTCAGATGGGCACAGAACATTTTTGATAATGTCACACTGCATTCTAAAAATAACTGATATACATGCCTACGCCACCAGCAGGTGACAAACTATACAAACAGCAAAGCTAGGGGTGCACAGTGAAATGTAATCTGTCAGTAAGGCTGAAATTCAGCATTTTGTAACAAAACAGGAACATATCTTTGCATCAAATCAGTTGTGAAACTAGAAACAGGTTTTGCAAGCAAATAGTATGTTTACATGGAGGTTTCTGAATCAACACAAATAGGGCAGCACT